>NC_133168.1:34478758-34783758 GCF_040802235.1 Manis javanica | reverse complement strand
AGGTAACTTGGGTGAAAGGCCCAGCAGCTGGCCTCCTGTGTGTTCCTGGAGTGACAGGAGAGTGGCTCCCAAAGATCAAGGTAGCATACCAAAACGTCCAAGTTGTAAGAGCATCTTATGGGGAAATTTTGTTTTATCATATGGCCAGTTCATGTACCTCCCATGCCCCTATATATTGACCCATTTGTAACTACCACAGGGAAAGGGTGAAAGTCTGGTACACTGGACCAGGATGAGGTCCCATTCCTCTGATAAATTTGACTGGTATAACATGGAATTGGGAAAAGAATAAGAGGCTATTACAGTATGAAATAGAAAAGAAATATTTGAAAACAAGAAGAGTGGAATTATTAAGACCTATTTGAGATTAAATAAGAAAATTTATGGGATTAATGGATGTTGACGGTAAAATAAAGGCAACAGTTGAGGCTGAATTTCAGACAGACTTTGTTTTGTGACAGTAAGATTAGAAAATCACCTGGAAGTATGCTTTTGCAAGGAAGGAAATAAAGAAAACATTAGTTACTGGGCAAAGTATAAACAAAACACTTTGAAAAAGGAAAAACAATGTTGGAGGACTTACATTAAGACTTACTATTTAACTGTGGTAAACAAGATGGTATGCTATTGCCCACACAGTAAAATAAAACAAAACTGAGAATCTAGAAACAGATCCATGCCTCATATAAGGTTATTTATTTTGACAAGATAACAAGGTAATTCAAAGAATAAAGGGAAATTTGTTCAACAAATATTTCTAAGGTAATTTGTCTGTCACCTTTGTGAAAAAAGAATGAACTTCAAACCTTAATTTACACTATCCATAAAAAAATAACTTAAAATGAATAACAGGCCTGAATAAAGAAGCCAAACAATAATAATTTTAGAAAAAACACAAAGTCTTCATGATCTTTGAGTATACAATGATATCTTAGACTGGCTATTAAAAGCATAAAAAGTAGAAAAAAAAAAGGGAAGATGACTTCCATTTCAAAACTATCAAGGTCTCTGTTCTTCCAAAGGCACAAATAAATGCCTTTAATTTGAAGGCATATGAACCTAGGACTAGAGGAAAATATTTATGATCTATGTATGTGAAAAATGACTTTTGTCCAGAATGTATAAAGAAAACTTATACTTCAATTATAAGGAGGTAAAAAACAAGCAGTTAAAAGGTAGGCAAAGTACTTATAGACACTTCACAAAAATAGATATAAAAATGGCCAATAAATTCCTGAAAAGAAGCTGGACATCTTTAATCATCATAAAAATACAAATTAAAATCATAATGAAACACTTGTAGACACCTATTTTAAAATACTGGGAATACCAAGTGTTAAAGAGAATTTGTAGCAACAGGAGAACTCATATACTGTTGGTGGAAATGTAAAATGGTTCAGCCACTTTGAAACATTTTGGCAGTTTTTTAAAGTTATTTGATCCTTTAGCTAACTTGGTGATTCAATTATTAGGTATTTAGCCAAAAATGACAAAGATGTATATACCCATACAAAAACTTATATTTGAATATTCAAGCAGCTGTATTTATAATAGCTAAAAACTGGAATCCTGAATGTCCTTTGATGTGTGAATGGGTAAATAAATCGTGGTATATCTATGCAATGGAATATTACTCATTAATTAAAATAAATCAATGATTGATAATATACAACATGAGAACATCTCAAAATATGCTGAGCAAAAGAAACCATGCAAAACAAATGATATCATATACATTTGATTGATCTAAAATTGGAATTTTAGAACAAGTAATACTAATTTATAGTGACAGAAAGTAAGTAAGTAGCAGCTTTGGGTTGGGGATTCAGTGGGTTACTGACTGCAAAGAAGCATGAGAAAACTTTTTGTAGTGATGGAAATGTTCTCTATCTTAATTGTCAAAATGCATCAAAGTTCATTAACATTAGTACATTTTATTATACCTTAATAAAACCAATTACAAAAATACAAATGTATATTGATGATGGAGAAATAGAAGAGACTTGAAATATTTAAAAGCTGTTGTCAAAGTGCTATAGAAAAATGTTAAAGATCCTAGAGGGGCTCAATTAACTAAGGAGGTGTTATCTGGGAAGACAAGAGACGTGAAACTGAGGGCAAAGATGTGGACAGGTTCTAACAAGATAAGTAGACTGTTTTACATTCTGAGCTGCAAGGGAAGTAAGCAGTTATACCACTGTTTCTGTTGATGCTGCTGTATCTGGAAACATGAAGGAATTCATAATATATACCCTCAATTCCATTGGTGAAATAGGAGGAAAGTTCTCTGTTGAAAATGGATTTTCCCCTTGGCCAAAGACTTGCTTCAGAAGTTTCGAGTCAGAAACTAACACTTAAAAAGGTACACCATAAAATATCAGACATCAATCTCACTGTCTTTTCTAATTGTTCTCTTTGTGGTATCCATTCAGCTGAGTGTTGAGTCTTGACTTAATGAATCTCTTTACTTAGAAAAGAATGTACAAAACAACTCAATTTATTGAAGACATATCAGGGATATTATTAAACATTGAAAATTTAAAAATTATAATAGAAATATATAGACATTCTAAAATATTTAAAATCGGTGAAGTACATGAAAGTCTAAAAGCAGTAATTTTGTTCCAAGGTATTTAATTATAAAATGTATACTCAAAACAAACTTATTATTTAACTTTTGATAAGGTACCTTCACACTTGCTTATCTTTCTGGCTCAATGAGATAACACCTATAACTGGGAAAAATGTATCCTCCATTTTGAGTTTTTAAAATGTTTATTTTCAAAATTATTTTCTCTCAAAAGTATCAAAATTACTTCCATGTTTATACTCACAGGCTGTTCAAGTAGACACTCAGATTGATTAGACCATCAAATTGACATTATAAAAGAAGTTACATTATATAATAAAAACACTACAGTTAAATCTTTCTAATTTCAAATTTCAATGTCATAAAGATGTTCTCTTTTTTTAATTAAAAGCCTTAGCCAAAAATGCCATATAAGAACATCCATTAAACTGTACTACACACAAAAATTGACCAAGATGTGTGGAAACCAAGAAGTCAGGGACCTAGATCTTAAGCTGAAGCTGGCATAACCAATAAATAAGTGATACCAGAGCCATAAAAACGAGTGCTAAATAATGAAACTTTAAATCATCCTCAATGTCACATTTACATGATGTGCATCCATCTTCCCAGGACCTTCTAATGACTGTACACTATCCAAGGAGCTAACTCAGACAAACTGAATATAGCAGCTTTTAAGAAATAGCATCATACTCTGGGAAAACATGCTCAAGTGCCATATTCTCCAATATACAATGGAAAACATGCAAATGACATAGGGTAGAAATTTTCCAGAACAAATTCACATAGTTAAATATTAGATATGATAGCTATTTTTATAAGATTGATCAAGTAGGATGCTTTAATTTATAAGTCACGGACACTCAGTTTGAACTAGCTTAAACAAGAATGAGATTATTGAAAAAATGCTAATATCAGAAAAGTTGATCAATCAAAATATAGGAAGAGCAGGGATGCATCTGGGCATTTGGAACTAATAGAAACGGCTTGGAGATTGATGCAACTTATCCATTTTTATCTAGACTCTGCTTCTGTTTCCTTCCATGTTTTCTCTTGCTGCAAAGACTGTTTTTCTCCTCATGGACAATAACACTGCTGTATCTCCTGAAACTGTATGTATCTCAGTCTTACACAATAGAAAGACATTGTATTTTCTCTTCGTTATACTCTAAAAATCTACCGAAGTGATTCATCTGCTTAGAGCAAGTGTTCACCCCTGGGCAAAGCAATTGCAGCTGCTGAGAGGGAGTTCACTGTAAGGCCGTTGCTCATACAGGGGGACAGGGAAAGGATTCCAGTGGTGCAGGTAGTTCCATAGATGACCATGCACTGCCTTCTTTCTCTGAAGAAATGTGTGGGGATTTAATGGAAAACATTTATCGTAAGATACTTTTACAGGGTTTAAATGTCAATCTGGAAAACTAGGTATAATTGAACCAATCTAAATTACTTTGTCTGGGTGCCAGGAATACACAGGGATGTTGTATTAGTCACATACAGAGAGCTTAATTTCCAAGATTTGTAATATTAGAAAAATAATTTCTTTTTGAAAATTTAAATAAGGGATTCCTTTAAAAATGTTATGAGTCCTGCTAGGTTTCATGAATACATTTGGGAGGTCCTAGATTTTCTGTCTTTAAAACTGGTTGCTTCGGAAAATGCAGT
Source organism: Manis javanica (assembly GCF_040802235.1). Classification (NCBI taxonomy): domain Eukaryota; kingdom Metazoa; phylum Chordata; class Mammalia; order Pholidota; family Manidae; genus Manis; species Manis javanica. Next base: position 34,779,503 of record NC_133168.1, on the reverse strand, counting down.
TATCTTTCAGTGAAAGGAAGAAATAGCTCTGGTTTAGTTAGGTCTCCCATAAGAGAGAATTGTGGGCAATTAAATGTGGAAAAAGAATATACACATATTTACTAAACAAGTTAATATGTGCTGCTGAGTGCTTCTTGAAGATGAATATGTTGCCCTCAAAAATCAACTCATCTGTTTGGGAGGAAGACACATATACGGTTAATTATATTTCAATGATATATACCACTTTCTCTTGTGTTTCTTTCTTTCATCTTTTGTGGGATCTTCTCTTGATGTTTACTTCTTAACTGTCTAAAAAGAGAAGCTATCAAGTCATGTAGATCATATGTAGCTTTTTGTAAAAAAAAGGTGAACCAGATTCTAACTGAAAACTCCAGAAATGCTCATTAAATGGTCTGAGGTTGCCCAGAGAATCTGTATTTTTATATCTTTCCCAGATTTCTGATATGCACACCTAGTTAAAAACCAATGGTGTTAATTCTGAGATCTGTCTGTGTCTGCTTCCTTTTTACTCTGCATATTCTTCCTTGATAACTACAGGCAATCTCATGCCTTTATCTGTTATCATGTGATGAAAATGCATAAATTTATATTTTCAGCCCAGATCTGGCATTCAGACAAGTGCATTCAATTGTCAGACAGCTCTGCTTGCAAATTCCACAAGCACCTCACTCTCAACATGTCCTTCATCTCCAGCCAGCTCTCCTAACCAGTTCTTTCCATATTTTCTGTCTTGGTGCATCAACATTCACCTAAAATTTCATTCCAGAAAGCTGGCCCACTTGTTACCTGCTCTATTCTCCTCACCCATTTTCTCTGTGTCTCAGTTTAGATGCTTGTGGTACTTTTATGGTTCAACTACCTACTAACTGGCCTTACTTATAATCCAATTCAGAATAATGCTAGAGTGGCCTTGCTAAATTAAAATGGCTCATTTAACTACTTGATTAAAACTCTTCAGTGGTTCGTCATATCCTTAGTGCATTTGCATAATACACAGAGCCCTTTTTCATCTTATGTGTAGTTTTTGCTTATGATTTATTTGACTAGATTGTAGGTTTTTCTAAGGCAACAACTTAGTTGACCTTGTTGATAATTATTATATTCCCTAAATGTGAGATAGGGTTGGAATACTGCAGGCATCATCTTTATTGAATGAATTAATGTGCAAGTGAATGAATGACAGTGTCTAATATCTACAAAGCACTTTGGTTTTGTTGTATTCACACTGAGCTATGGCAATTGCAGGTATAGGCCATGATCCTGCATAACAACTTCTCATCTAAACTGGGTTTTCTCCTTTTGAGTATCCCTCTTATTCCCCAGTTTTTTTTCCTCCTTCACTCCCTTCACACAATGTGAATCACACACACACATTCACTCACATATGCATATACACTCACATCCACACTTGTCCTTAGCAAACTCTAGCACTTTTAGGCAGGCTCTTATTTATCTGTTTTTTTTTTTTTTTTTTTTTTTTTTTTGGTGGTTGGAAAGCATCCTTCTTTCCACCCCTTCTCCCACTCTCAAAGCCCATCAGGTGTCCTTTCTTTATTTCCATAAAAACTTTCCTATGTTGTAATAGATTCTTTTGTAGTTGTTTATCTCCTCTAACAACTGCAGTATTTGAAAGGTAGAGCTGTGACTTCAATTCCTAGAGTCTGGCACAATGTTCATATGCTAGATAATAAATGCAGATGAATGAATGAATGAATGAAGTACTAAGCAAACATAGCAGGAAGAGTGCCAGATAATATGAGCAGATGAAAAACAACCATGAGGTCAAAAGGAGAATGATAATAAGGAATCTATTAAGAAGTTGAAATTCACATTATTTATCCAGAATGACACATAAGCCTTCTGCTGAATAATTTAATTGTAGATTACAGCCAATATTTCAAATTTGCAATGTTGTGAATGATAAGATCTCATAAGTATTCTAGGTTTTGGACTGCTGCAACGCTGGTGCCTCTAAAGTACACTACCATTTGTGCAGAAGGTAATCATAGAAATAATGAAAGAAATTGGAAGTTAAAAAATCATATTACATATAATAAAATCATTAATAAATTCAATGATTTTAGATCTCCCAAAAATTAAAAAGGGAAATGCAAAATGCATATAGAGTAAGGGTGACATCTGATAATTATTTTCAGACAAAATAAATAAGAAAGCATATTCAGAAGTGAAATGATAAAAAAGATATAGTAACTATAACAACATAATATTAAAAATACTCCATATTTCTTTAAGGCGAGCTTGTGATGAGCCAGAAACTGCTTATAAAATAGTTTTAGATATAATTAGAAAGCAAGAGAAAATGGATCATGGAGTTTATGATGCCAATTGAATTATGTATTATTTATTTAAGCATAGGATTAATAGAGGAGATTCTGAAATTGGTCTACATGGCTTCAGTTCTGGGCTCTACCATTTATTCAGTGGGTGAATTTGAGCAGATTATTTAATCTCTCTGTGCCTCAGTTTGTTTCCTCAGTAGGAACTAAAAACAGTACATACCTCATGGGGATGTGAGGAGTCCATGCACTAATACATGAAAAACAATGAGAACAATGCCTGGCAAGTAGTTAACAGGAAGCATTACTACTATCAGTACTACCACTACCACCACCACTACTAAATCAACCCCTGGCAGGGCATATTTTTTCCCTGGTTCATGCCCTGTGGACATATGTCGTGGTTGCCTCAGTGGCCAGCTTTCATGACTGCAGGAAAGAAGAAGAAGATTAGATATCAATGCAGAACATTAAAATGGTTAGTTCTTTTGTATTTCAGCCTTAATAAGATAAAAAAAGGGACATTGAAAGCAGATATGAGATTCTTTAAAGTTCTGCTTTAAAGTACATTTAAAAAAATAATACATGAATACTTTCTTTTCTGACTCTAAAACTACATATTTATAAGAGAAAATATGAACAAAAATTTTTCCAAAGTTACAGCTCACTCTCCAGGGTTAACCACTTAGGATTTCTGTGCAATTATTCTCTATCATATTTTTTGCCCCTAACAATTGGTATGTTTAAAGACTCTTCCATGAATAATCTCAGTCTTAATAGGTCTCAAAACATATGCTGTGCATTTGTATGTGTGTGTGTGTGTGTGTGTGTGTATAAAAGAGTGGCTGGGAGAAATGGAGTCCTTACTAGAAATTGATATTAATCTTTCATGTTTAGATAGTGGTGGCTGGGACAGCTTGAAAATTTCCCAAAATATTTTAATCCTTAGGGCAAGATTTTCCTCCATTGGCATAAGTCTATATTAGTATACATCTTACCACATGGGTGTATTATCATATAGTTAGGATATATCATATAGTTAGGATCAAAACTGCAGTTTAATTTTTTATCCTTATTTTCTATTCTAGGATTTCTTCATAAGTATTTCTTTTTTTCAATAGAAATAAAACTCTTTATGAGCATAACTTTAAATAGCTTCATTAAAGACTGTGCTTGGCTGGGAAAATGAACATATAGGGTATATGAGTCTAAAGCCTATAAACTGTGAATTCTGATATGCTCAGCCTCGCAAAATCCCATATGTCTGTGTGTCTTCATCCTGTAAGCACCTACTACTTCCCCAATGAGAATGCACAAGTGGAGGGGTAATAAAAATGGATTTAGTGATAACCATTTCAGGGCAACCAAGTATTTAATAAGTGTACAAAAAGATTAATTTTAATGTACTTTTATCTATATCAAAGAAATTCTGAACAAGTGCATCTGGCTTGAAATATTTAACAGGTAGAGTGACTGAGCTGGTGGTATTTTATTTAGCTCTCTGACTTGGTAGCATAAGGGCGTGGGGTGCGTGGATGAGCTACCTAATTAAATACAGTAGTGGGGACCCTCATGGCTGCTTGACTCATTTCTTTCAGTTCTCTTGCACTTTAAAAGCCAAGAAAAGTGAGCAGACCACAGGAGACCTTGACATTAGTGGTGGCAGTGTAAGAAACAAGGATAACAATGAGTAATAATAAAAGCAATGATTAAAAATGGAGCCATGTTACATTGGAGAGATTCTTCATATTCACTTTGTGGCCATAGAATAGTTCACTTTTTCAGTTTTTTAAATAGTATAGGTATGCATGAAGTTTTTAAATTTTTTTATACTAAAATAGTGATTCAGTTACATGAAAAAATTCTCAACACCACTTGTCATTAGGGAAATATAAATCCAAACTACAGTAAAATATTGCCCCATGCTTGTTAGAATGGCTGTCATCACAAAGACAGGTAATAACAAACATTTGTATTGATGTGGAGAAAAGGAAACCCTTGCATGTGGAATTGTAAAATGGTTCAGCCACTATGAAAAACAGTATGGACAATCCTCACAAAATTAAAAATAGAACTACCATATGATCCAGCAGTTCCACTTCTGAGAATCTACATAAAGGAAATATTATTCGCATCCCCATTTTCATAGCAGCATTATTTATCTTAGCTAAGATTTGGAAACCAACTAAGTGACCAATGACAGAAGGATGGAAAAAGAAGTTGTGATATTCATTTAAATATAAAAATATAAATACACACACACACACAAAAATGTAATATTATTCTGTCATTAAAAAAAAGAAATCCTGACATTTCCAACAACAGAGATAGATCTTGATGGCGTTACGCTAAGTGAGATAACTCAGACAGAAAATGACGAGTACAGTATGGTTTCACTTACATGTGGAATCTAAAAAGAAACAAACAAAAAAACTGAACCAAACTCATAGAAAAAGAAATCAGATTTATGGCTTCTAGAGTGGAGGTGGTTTAGGGAGGGAGAATTGGAAGAAGGTGGTCAAAAGGTATAAATTCCCAGGTGTAAGATAAATAAGTAGTAGAGAAGTAATGTACAACATGGTAACTATAGCTAACACTGTTGCATGATATACAGGAAAACTGTTGAGAGTAACTCCTAAAGTTCTTTTTATAAATACATTTTTTTTCTCTTTATAGTGTCTATATGAGATGATGGACAGTAACTAAATTTAATGCAGTAATCATTTCAAAACATATGTAAGTCAAATCATGCTGTACACATAAATTTAAACATATAGTAATGTGTATCAGTTGTATCTTAATAAAATTGAAAAAAACAAAAATGAAACAACAAAAAAGCAATTTGAATAGCTAACATTTATTGAACACTTATTATGTGTCAGCAATGTGTCGCAAGCTTTTGTTTGTATTCTTTTATTCTTTCAACAGCTCTGTGAAGTAGTTGCTTTATCATGCCCATGATAAATGGAGATTTTGAGTTTCATTACCACACCTGTCATTGCTGACCAATAGCAGAGTGGAGCTTTGACACAGGCACTCACACATCAGAGTGGCACAAACTCTTGTCCACTGACTGTATTGCTGTCCATTGACAATAGCTGATGTTATACAGTCCTGTTCAGATTATAAAATGTTTCATGTTAAATAAAATGATGATGTGATGAACCTTTCAAAGCTTAAATCTTTGTCTGCATTATGGGTTATCTCTTTGAGGTGAATAAGCCAAAAATATCCTTGCATATGATGACACATGATATCTCAGTATGTTTACATCAATTTTTACTGACCTACCAAATTAGGAGATTGTCAATTTTTCCATGCCCTGGAGAGGTGTTGGAAAACAGAAAAGTGCAATACAGTTAAATCATATATGAATAATAACAGAATGGAAATAAAGCACTAAGATGGGAAACAAGTGAAGAATCTCACAAAAGAAGTATCAGAGTAGCTTTACACAAATCGATATACTTGAATATAATATTGATGTATTTGATAACAAAAAGAACAATAACACACAGTAATTATTTGGAATATTTCTCAGGAAGTGCTCTTTAAAATCAACCCCAAATTCCAATTTGTGAGTGACTTTAAGACTGGAAAAGAAAAAAAACCCGAATACCTTCTTGAGGGTGAAAGGGTCCTGTGTTGGCAATAATGCAGGTGTTAATAAATGGCAAGGGAGGTAGAAAAATAAGCTAGAAAGCTAAATTAATTTTTTAGCTTAAATGCATTTCATTTTTGGACAACCTACAGACATGTTTTTTCCTTAATATTTCAAGAAGTTAAAGGAAAACAAGGAAAAGGAAACAGTACTAAACTCATGAGTAATTAATAAGGAATGAGTTGGTCATGTGTAAAGAACTTTAAGAAGGTAAATACCATAAAAATAAAATTTAAGATCAAGAATGATAATGCATGTGAAAACACTCTGGAAAGTATGAAGCACCATAAATGTGTGGTATAAAATTATTAGATTCTGATTCCTATCAGTAGGTCACAAATTATTTGAGAAATAATCTGTTGGTACACTTCTCTGACATAATTTATCATTCATTAAATACAGGAAAATAGCCATAATGGAACAGTTATTTTACTAGTGGCCCAGTTTGTATTATGAGGGCATTTGTCATTATTCAAATAGGTTGCCAAGGAGTTCTGAATGTCAGTTTTTAATGAGGAACAATTTTTACTATTACTCTTTTGACTAAATAAGACCTAGAAAACTTTATTATATGTTAATGAGATTGGATAAGAGCAGCAGTAAGGAGCTGAACAGTTAAATCAGCTTCCAGAAAATGAGCTCTACTGCAGATAATACATTTTACAATATTGTCCCACCTACTTACTGTAAACACATATGTTGCAGGCTCTAAGTTTATGAATAATTACTTCATTTTGAGGTAATTAGGATTCAATGTCATCAACAGCAGGATGTCTGGATAATTATATTTCAGAATGAAATGTCTAAGAAAAGGCATTCCTGTTCTTATGACAATTATGCACGTGATTAATGGCATAAATGACAATATCCAATATACATACAGAACAGCAAAAAATTAACTGTATCTATCATGAGTGACAGTAGGAAAATTAGATGAAATCAGTCAGAGGTAAAGAAGGGCTTCTCTAATACTGTTGTGTTCTCCAAGGCAGAGTTAGGGTAGGGGGGCCTGGGGCCAGGAAGAGATGATTCCTTGACAGTGTCTAGAGTCTGTCTGAGTGAAGATCAACCAGTAAACACCATGTTCAGTCACGTGCACTGTGTAAATACTCTAAAATCTTAAAGATAGTTTAATGTTAAAGAAACACCTGGGGCATCAGTTTTGAAAGTTGACATATGTAAACTTTTCAGGAAGAAAACACAGTTCTAGGTTTTATTATATTTTTACAGTGGTGTTTGCAGGACACCACCCTGTGAAATGAAGCAATGGGACTCTTCCAAGGCAGGGGACACACCGTCAGGCCTCAGCCCCAGGGATCAGGGCATTTTCTTCCTCCATAGTCAGAAACTGTTCTGCAGGACTCTGAAGCCAATGCTTGCATTTAGTTTTTTTTTTTCTTTTCCTTCATTGAAGTTAATTTGATTCTTTATCATCCTCTTCCCACCTTCATCCTCACACAGCCCTGCATACATATGCACATGCACATACACAGATATCTGAGTTGTTTTTATTTTTGTTTTGTTTAGAGTTTGCTTATTATAAAACTTTATAAAGACTTTCATCAACTTCCATTTTTTAAAAAACTTAGAGGTTTCTTGTAGCTTTTAATTCTGCCTTGTAACCCTTATTTATACCTTACCATCTCTACACACTAGATACCTATCAATTTTTTAATACTAAGCACTTCCTTTCTTATTTCTCTGCCATGCTACTAGTACTACTTCCAAGAGTCCTTAAAAAAATCTTATCATGAAGAAAATACATACAATAGAGAACAAGTGTAGTATGCCTCCATGTGCTTATCCCCCAGTTTAAACTGTTCTTAATTCATTTCCTTCCTTACCTATAGCTATTTCCATTCTTCCAGTGGATTATTTTGATGCAAATTCCAGGCTTTTTATCATTTCATCCATAAATACTGTGGTATGTATCTTTAAAATATAAGAATCATCACTCAAAAACATAATCATGATAATTATTTTACATATTTATTATTTATCTCACATACAATTATCTCACAATATTTCCAATTACCCCCTAAATTTTCCTCTTTTAAAACAATTGGACTAACTTCACTGCTTTATATTTCTATAGGCATCATTAAACAAACAAAAATATGATTTTTCTCCCATATTACTGTCCTTAAAATAAAATCATTCTTTTTTTCTTATTTTCACCTGTTTGACCATTATTAACTAAGGTGATATTCCTAATTATCTCAGATCCTTCACTTTCCTTTGAGGTACATAATTTTATTTTGTTTTTGAGGAAAATAACAGGAACTAGCAAGGTAGGAGGGATAGGGCACTCCAGACAACAGAAATAGTATGAAAAAAGAAAGCAGAAATACAAAATGCATTTTGAGCTAGATTAAGTCCAACAACTTCATATTGCCAGGGCCCAGGGAGGCTGGTAGGGATTTACAGCAGATAAGAAAGCAGAGCCCAGCCATGTATCATGGATGCAAGTGTTGTCAGGGACAAAACAACCTGCCTGAGGGATTTAAGCGGGAGAGGAGCCTGAAAAGATCCAAAGCCTGGTAAAATCCAAATTTTACTGGGGACACAATTGAGACGGTCTGGAGAATGCTTGTGCAAGGAGGCATTTCTGGGGGCAAGTTCACAAGTCAAGAGCCTATTGCAACAGTTAAGAATTAAAGATACTAGGGTCCTGCAAATCTAAGGTGATGAAGAGAGACAAATTTAGTCTAGCAGATGACGCATCTAGCAGATGATGCTGAAAGAAATTGATAGGGATAGAAGGGAAAAAAATCTTTGAAGATTTATGATTTGAGGCTTCATTCAAGTTTGGAGTCATTTGATAGATTTTGGTGCTATTAGTATAAGGAACCTAGAAGAACAGATTGAGGTAAGAGCATTGAGAAAAGAGACAAGGAAATCTGGTGATTCAAGCCTGGAAGTTGTTGAGTTGGAAGATCCTGAGCAACGAAAAATATGCAGTAGGAAGTGAAATTAATACAGATTGATGTCTCTGCTGGGGATTGACATGGGGTGTAGTACTGTTGGGTGGTATGATGGCCATGATATTGCACCTGGCAGAATACCAGGAGGTCCGAGCATCTGAGCTTTAAAGTCCATCGCCATGCCACAATAGAGCTTCCTTGTTAATGAATGAATGTGGAGAGAACAAGATGGCAGAGCCACTCTTGGTAGAACAGGAACTCCCTCGTTGACCAGCTTTGGCTGAAGGACTCCCTGAGCACTTTGTCAGACCTCTCTTAGACAGCAGGTCAGTCTAGGAAGTTTCTGCTCAGCCTTTCTCCTGGTCTTCTGGCTCCTTCTTATCTCCCCTCTCTGCAGCCCCCCACCTCCATCCATCATTTTCCTTAATAAAATCCTTGCTTTTTCAGTCTCATCTTTCTGGCATCTGTTTCTCAGAGGACTCTGATTAACACAGTGGATTATTAGATTTTGATGGTGTGTAGGACATACAAAGAACATCCACCAATCTGAACAACCTGAGGGATAATTGGAAGAGGAGAGTCGCACACACAGAGGCTGGGAAAGATCTGAGACCAAATAGGATAGCCTTCAGCCCTGGTGTTCATCAAGACAGAGATAAAGGGCTATATTCAGGTCTTTGGTTTATTAGTTCCACCGTGTCTCTCATTCCCAAATCCTTTGTCTAGTAACTAAAATAAAAGCCCCCAGACGCATCTCTTTCTGGAATGTTATTGATCCAATAGTGATCACCAATTCTTCCCTACTAGCTAAGTTATTTCAGTTGGATCCTCAAGAACCACTACTGTTGGTTAAATCAACTCTCTTAATCTCATACTGTTTATAGAATGCTCCCTTTCACTTCCTTCCTTAATGGGAAAATTCCAAAGTACAGATAATAGGCTTTTAATTAAGGTCAAGATTTCTAAAATATAATATTGCTTATTATACATTGGCTATATATCCTGTTCTAGATATTGCACTACCTGCTTGGCATAGTTCATGTTATTAATCTTTCAACAATCCAGTAAGATAATATAATCAACCTTAATAGATAGGGACAATGACCTAATGTCTCTTGGTTGGAAAAATGGCAGTGAAATGTAAATGAACTCTGATTCAGAGCTACTGTTCTGTGAACCCTTCACTGCCCTTCCGTGTTCTCCACTTCTGGGGCCTGTGGGTGGTAGTGACATTGCGACTGGATCTCTGGGAATGATCCTTCTTTCTCTGAGTTTCATCTGTCTTTATAATATCATCTGCTCACCTTTACTTGGTTGAGATAAGAGTGAATTCATACTGGATACTTCCCTCACTTTTAGTCGTAATTTCTCTGTAATCATAAATTCAAAATAATTGTTACTCTTGATATCTCATATTTTCTCATTCTCTCATTCTAATATAACTGCCCTTTGGTCTCATCAAGGTCTTCATTAGGTGGATTTGTCCCATTCTTCTAGTCTACGGACTCTCTATTGGTTTTGCTCATTTTGTAAAATAGATAGATGTCACTGCCATTCTGTCTTCACACAACTGTTCCTTACGAGGTTTGTCAGTTTAAAAAGTCTACCTGACTTAAAGGAGTCAGATAACATCACCAGTTATTTTTTTGCAAACCTTGATCAGTGTTTAAGTAGGAGAAGGTAGCATGAAATGGCACAGCATATCAATAATCAAATGCTTGTAATTTTTAATTTAACTATTCAAAATGATGAAGGGAGATAGGAAAATGAATAAACATTCTAAATACTTTTTGTCACATTATTAACAAATACAGTGAAACAAGAATAGCCACTACATAAAATGATTTAGCAGGTTTTATAAAATATGGAAGTTTTACTAGTAAAGATATGTTCTTATATACATGTTATATATGTGTATAGTTGTATTATATATTATATTAGCTTATCAAAACCACAATGTACTTACAATGATTAGCTAATTGCAATGAGATACAAAGATATTAAAGTAAAACTTCTTGAGAACCTTTATTTATCATTAGAAGCTAATTGGCTTTTTTTCTAAGAAATTTTATACTTTACAATGCAAGATATTTGCTACAGTCCAGGATTTGACCTTCATTTAGCATGCAGTAAATCTGAATTTTCAGCTTTAAAAATACACCCATTTTCACTGATGGACCCCTGTCAGTTAAGCCATAGAAGTGATGTATAAAATAAAAAGTCACTTTATTTATTTTTAATAAGTGGCATAATTACCAATGTAGTAAGTTGAAAAAGCCAAATTATAATAATATTACCTGCTAGCCATGGAATAAACAAAAGAAGGGTATTTGGTGAAAGGATTTACTTAAAACATCTGTTTACAATAGTTTAGTGTATCTATCTCCACCAAGGGCATGAGGAACTGAACTGTTTTGTCCTAGCAAGACTCTTTTCCCTGCAAAGTATCTGGATAAGTACTATTTACATTATCCTTTGTGAGTTTCCTGTTCCTACACTTATTGCTGTGGAAAACTATCTCCTCCCAATCGAAAGATTGTTCTTTAAACACGATCATATAAGAGAGATCAGCCACAGCATCCCTACCCCTTGAAATCTAAGTAAAACTGTTTTTTAAACTTCTATTTCTATGGCTTGTTAGAGTCCATAGCCTTCCCCAAGATTTCTGTACATTCCCAAAAGATGGTTATTCTTTCACATTCCTCTGCCACTGTACTCTAGCTTCTCTTGTTCTCTCCAAGTGCCTTTTCCTTCATGCATTTATTCGGGTATGATAATCTGTCCTTCCTAATTTCACACACACATACATATTTCTACTTAGAATATCAAATTTATACTTTCCAGCCTTTCAGGTAGCTTCATAGAGAAAAAAAGGCCTCTTCATTTACAGGATTTATCCTAAGAAAGCAATTGAATTTTTCAAATAACAAAAATATTCATTTGTTAGATAGTGTTGGGGGAACTGGACAGCTACATACAAGCGAATGAAACTGGATTATTCCCTAACACCACACACAAAAGTAAACTTGAAATGGATTAAATACCTAAATATATGACATGAAACCATAAAACTCTTAGAATAAAACATAAGCAAAATCTCTTGAACATAAGCATGGGTAATTTTTTTTTCTGAACATGCCACCCTGGGAAAGGAAAACAAAAGCAAAAATAAACAACATGAAACTAAAAAACTTTTTAGAGCAATGGAAACCATCAACAAGACAATGAAGGCAACCTACAGAATGAGAGAATATTTTTGTAAATGAATCACCTGGTAAGGGGCTAACATCCAAAATATGTAAAGAATATATATAAAGCACTATAGAAGTTCCTCAAAAAATTAAAAATAGAAATACTGTACAACCTAGTAATTCCACTTGTAGGAATTTTTCCAAAGAAAACAAAATCCCCGATTTGAAAAGATATATGCACCCTTATATTTATTGCCATATAATGTACAAATAGCCAAGATATGGAAGCAACCTAAGTGTCCATTAGTAGATGAATGGATAAAGAATATGTGGTACATATACACATTAGAATATTATTCAGTCATAAAAAGAAAATAAATCCTGCTGTTTGCAGCAACACGGATGGATCTAGAGGATGTTATGCTCAGTGAATAAGTCAGGCAGAGAAAGACAAATACCATATGATTTCACTTATATGGGGAATGAGTCATGGTGATGAGAGTGCAGTTCAATAGTTCTGTAGCATCCATTTATGTTAACAGCAATTACACTAGTTGGGGTGAGCATTTGATAATGTACATAACTGTGGAATTACTATGTTGTATACTTGAAATATTATATATTAAGCATACTTCAATAAAAATATATAAAAAAATATTCATTTGTTGTAATGCCAAATCTTGAAGGACTGGGAACTTTTCTGGTTTTTAAGATGACTTCATCTTTTCAACCTACTTTCTGAGAGAAATAGCATATCTAAGTTTTTGGTAGATATCTTCCTGTCACCTTCACGCACTTCCTACAGTATGAATCTTGTTATCAAAACTTAGAAAGAAAAGGACATCAGTGAAAATCAAGGGTAAAACTCAATGGTAACTCAGAATAAATAGATATTTACTTCTTGGCAAATACTATTCAATCAAATATCTTCAATACCTGGAAACTTAGTATCTGTTACATTCATATTACTATTGGATCTCAATGGATGGAAAAATTTAATCAGTATAATTGAAAAATTCTAACTATAGTATAGAGAATTTCAAAGTGCAGAAAACTCATCCAAATCAACCAAACACTCTTTCAAACTTTAATGTTTTAAGATATTTTTTTCCATTCTAATAGTCTGGAATAACTTTTCAAACAAAATATGGCCAGAGAATCATTTTTATTTAATTGATTTATAATTTGATGATTTCTAAAGGGCCATACTACTTTATTCACAACAACACTTTTACTTCCACTTAATTACATAATTTCTTTCCTCAGTCAGTAACTGTTACCCAAATTTTAAAATTATAATAATAATACTGCATAGAACCATCTGTTTAAACATCGAAAAAGTCCTGCAAGTTTTAGAAGCACTAAAGGAATTAACTTTCTGTACCATAACCTGGACAGGTTAGTATCCTAACTCCTGTTTGATTGCTTACTGTTTTCCTGAAGACAGGCTTTATCCTCAGAAATACTCGGAAATATTAAGTGCTCTTAACCCCACCGCTTATTTAACACTCTTCCCCAGAATCTCATCAACTAAAATCAGAGTGTGCATTCTGGTCCGTTTTCACACTTGATAGACAGACAGGAATTCAGAACCACAGGTAAGAAGCAATGTTGTAAGAAAACAATTTGAAAATGATTGGAAAATACCTTTTTAATAATTCAGTCTCTGTTATTATGGATCTATAGGCCATGTCTAGGGTAGAGACTATGTCCTACTTTACTGGATTAACTGAAAATGTCTGGGTTCTAATTCCAGGTTTTCTATTTACCAGCTTTTGATTTAGGGTAGCTTAACAAAATCCTGTATCTTAGTTTTCTCCCATGAAAAAGGGAGAGAATTCTGATACCTATTTCATAAATTTCTGATGAAGATTAAATGAACTAATATATGTAAAGTGCTAAGTAAAGTGCCCAGTTTATAGCAAGCACTCTGCATAAGGTAGTTATCATTGTCTTTTAATTTTTAATGACTAATCCTGTGCTTGGAATATAGCAGGTGCTTATTGATGTTTGTTGAATGTATACTTTTAAAATTACACAGTTGAAGGATCTGAATACTCCATGGAATACTCATCAGTGGGAGGTTTATAGTTATACAATAAAGTGAACCAGTGGCACCCTATTATACCTCAATATATTAATAAAGCAATGCCCAAAGGAAAATTACTAATAAATTAGGATTCTTTATTTTTGTTTTCCATCATAATTTAAAAAATCAATAACCTAGATAATTGATAAACTCAAGTAATCCTTTAGTAAACAATTCAGTAGAACACAGAATTGAGCACCAAAAAGCATTAAGTATGATTTTTTATAGTAATGAGGTATGAGTATCTTAGAGTGTCTATGTAATTTATTAACCTAAGTGTGATGATTTTAAAGAGTGAAAGGATCTATTTCATGATAAACTTGTAGATCAAGGTCATTAACTTTGCTAACCATCTTTCCACATTTTTTCCAATATTACTTACAATAATAGGTTAAGTAAGGAGGTAAAACCACTTCTATTCACCCAAGTACAGAAAATTATCTAGTCATGAGAAGATAATGTATCAATTATTCCACCATGGACTACTACTGGTTTCTCAAACAGAGTTAATGTTTCTCCAAAAACACTTAGGAAGCATTCCTTAGGCCATGAGAATGCCAATCTTAGGCAAAACCTAGAATTAACATCTCAGAGCTATGCCCAGTACATTCAATGCCTTGTGAACTGGGATGACGGCATCTCAATCTGTGTAGGAAAAAGGTTTGCCCTGAAATCCACTTCTCAGCTGTTACTCTGGTTATGGAGCCTGCTTTTGTCCCAGCAACTCAGTCATTCTCTCTGTAATTGGCAGTCCAAACTACTTATCAGAAAGTAGTTTTTGTTGAGGACCATGGTGATAACCAACACATGAACTGTGCTATACGCTATTAGATACTGTGTTTTAGTTTATTTTCTAGTCAAATAAAGCCTGGAGGATGGAAGATAGTTTATCATTTTACTTTAACAATTAAATAGAAATGACATCTAGAGGCACTAATTAATGCATTTACTTAGAGGTTATTGGGAGAATATAATTTTCCTTTCCTTCTGAAATCCTATTTTATATATATATATATAAATATATATATATATATGTGTGTGTGTGTGTGTGTATGTACATATGTGTGTATGTACCCTTCAATGAAAAATTTATAATGATTAATATTTGTCTATAATTCCTATCCTCCTACCTATTACAAGCTCCTTGAGGGCAAGGACTAAGTCAATTTTATAAAAATAATCCTTTTGCCCTTAGCATGACACTTGCTTTATAGTAGGTGGTGAATATATATTTGTTGACTAGAGTACAGATTTTATTAACATAGCTTTATCAGGATGGCCTTAATGAAATGCTGTAGTTGAATTAGCAGTGACACAGTTAGAGAGAAAGCAGCCATGGGGTACTGATTCTTTCCATCCTAGCTTTGTATGGGATATGAGGCAGAGATGCAATATGTGAAAACTTTGGTGAACTAGAAGTTCGCATCCTCACTTAATAGATTTGTCCAGGAAGTAAGACTCTTATTTTGTCCATTCTCTCTTCCAGTTATACTTCACCTTGAGCTCCAAAGTCCCCAGAGGATTCCTCTGTGATCCCTAAAATAAATAGTTGTGTCTATCATATAAGGAGATCTTTCAAAAGGTTTTACACCGACATGGTCTCCCTCTTGTTATACAGAGCCATTTTCAAGATAACTTCTTTCTTGATAAATGATAAGGTGCTGCTTCGATGATTGGGTTAGAAAGACTAGCACGGAGGTAAACTACTCACATATCCAACAAACAGTACAACATTACTGAACACCAAATTGATTACAGATACTATTTTCCTTAACTGAATCAAGGAACAAATGGAAGTTTATTTAATAAAATACTGAATGAATCATTAGAAACCAAACATATGTATTTTTAAAGCTATTGAACTCTACACAATAAAAAAAAAAAGAGTCAAGCTACAACTCAAAAGATCCATCATTTGGTGCAAGCTCCTGGTAATTAGTGAGACTTAAATCTTCCTGGTATACCTCTGCATGTTTAATTACATGCATCCAGTATTTATAGTACTTATTTTCATTCAGCCTCTGCTTCTTTAGTTTCATTAGCATGCATTACTCTCCAAGATATTTGGGCTGAGTTTATAGGAACATTGCCAAATGAGTTGAGATCAAAACATTTAATAGATTCAATTCACAGTTGCTTATATATACAGTTACACCACACGTTTGGATCCTAGAAGCACCTTTTCTTTGACATGCTGTGGTGGTGTGCCTGTCTAGGAATTTAAAAAATTCATTATGCATTGTGAAATGATATCTGAAAAGGAAAAAATATACTTAGTATGGAGAAAGTTACATAAAAGGCAATCAGTAAATAATAACTGAAATGATATATATATGAATGAAAATAAAGACCTAAAATCTTCAATATAGAGAAGTAAATATAAACATATATATCTAAAGTTCCCTGTCCTTATAGCATGCAACCTAGAGATGCACAGGGAGCAAGTGAACTCAGACGGCCCAGGCAAAGCCATAGAGCAACTGAGTGGGGGCATTTTGCTCCCCTAATTGATTTCTCCTTCATTCACCATAGCTTCTCTCCCTTTCATTACTTTTTAAAATTAATATCATTTTTTTACAGTTTAAGGTTCACAACAAAATTAAAGAGCAGGTACGGGAGAATCTCCCTATACTCTCCCACCCACACTACCAGCATTCTCCCCGAGTGGAGGACTGACCCTGCACTAACACATCAACAACGCCCAAGTCTGTCGTCTCCATTTTCACTCTTGGTGTTGAGCACTCCGTGGATTTTGACAAATGTGTAGTGACATGAGTACATCATTATGCCATCAAACAGGGTATTTTCTAAAATTCATCTGCACTTTACCCTACCCTCTCCCATCCCAAGCCCTGGACAATCACTGGTCTTTTTGCCATCTCCATAGTGTCACCTTTTCCACAATGTCATCTAGTTGGAATGATACATTATGTAACCTTTTCATACTGGCTTCTTTCACTTAGTGAAATACATTTAAGGTTTTTCTATGTCTTTTATGGCTTGATAGTTCATTTCTCTTTAGTGCTGAATAATATTCTATTGTCTGGATATACCACATTTATTTGAATTTCCACCTACTGAAGGACATCTTGGTTAATTCTGAGTTTGGGCAATTATGAATAAAGCTGCTAAAAACATCCATGTGTAGGTTTTTGTGTTGTGCATGTTTCAATTATTCGGGTAAATACCAGGGAGTATGATTTGCTGGATTACATGGTGAGAGTATGTTTACTTCTGTAAGAAACAGCAAAACTGTATTCCATCCAAAGTGGCTGTATCATTTTGCATTTCTACCAGCAATGAATGAAAGTCGGCATTTTGTGTTGTTAGTTTCTAGATTTGAGCCATTTTTCTCAGGGTGTAGTGGTATCTTATTGTTTCAACTTGTCTTTTCCTGATAACATATGAGGTGGGATAGCTCTTCACATGCTTATTGGCCGTATGTGTCCTTCTGCAAAGCAGCCTTTTCCTCTCTAACTTCCCCTAATTTCTCACAGGTTAAATGGTAGATGACTAAACCTGTAGATTATTTTACAACCTTGGGAGATATCTGTCTAGGTCTTGGAATCTTAGACTCCTTTAAAACACATAAAAGCTCAATTATTATCTTTCCTCCATCTTGGGCTTCACTGCACATTTAATGTCATTCTCTTGAGTGGAGCACCAAATAGGAGAGACATGGTTTTCCTTGTCACTTGTAAATTTGGCATCATCTTCCTGAGCACTAAATTAATCTTTGCTTTATTTTCTTGCTCTATAGATTTTTCTGGACAGTTTTATTTAAAAAAGATATCATTTATTTTCCATATATTCACTGTTTAAAAAATGTAATTGTATTAGTCCATTTGCGCTGCTATAACAAAGTACTATAGAATGGCTATAAACAGAAGACACTCATTTCTCACAGTTCTGGAGTCTGGAAGTCTGAGATCATGGTGCCAGCATGGCTGGGTTCCGATTGTGACCCTCTCCCAGGTTGCAGACCCCCAACTTTTCATTCATTGTCACATGGTAGAGAGAGAATGAGCTAGCTCTTTGGCCTCTTATAAGGTCACTAATCCCATTCCTGAGGGCTTCAAACTCATGAACTAATTACCTCCTAAAGGCCTCACTTCCGAATACTGTCACAGTAGGGATTAGATTTCAGTCTATGCATTTTGGGAGGCACATTCAGTCCATAACAAAAATTTAATGTATTTTTTAGTATATTTATAATATGTGGCAATCATCACCACAATCAAGTTTTAGGACATTTTACCTCCCAAATAAAACTTGCCCTCATTAGTAGTCTATCTTGTGTACTCTTTCCAATATACATATTTTTATTCAAGACAAGACAGGAATATCAAAGAGTTTTTACCATAAAAGACTTTTAAACATAAAACATATTATGGTAGATTTTTGACAGGGAACAGAACAGAAACATGAATTCAAATGGAAAAAGGAAAGATATTAATTTGTCAAGTGTTAAAAAGAGAACTTCCTCAGTTTTAAGTGAGTAATGGTCAGTATTAAATGGTTATTATATAAAATTTGCATTATTATATTTCATTGGATAATATAAGGTTTATTTTAAAATATTGTTATTTTCAATATACAAAAAATATTATCTGTACAACTACCTAAATATGTCAACTTGAAAAAATATAGGTGTGTAGTGATATCATGGTCTGAATTTGCATTTCTGTAGTGGCTAGTGATTGTGAAAATTTGTTTATGTGCTTTTTTACCATCCGTATATTCTTTTCATTGAAATGTTTCCTTATGTCTTTTGCTCATTTTCTAATTGGATTGCTTCTTTTTTCAGTATTGAGTTTAATTTAGAGTTCTTTAAACATTCTAGATATTAGTCTTTTGTCAGAAAAGCAGTTTAAAAATAAATACTAAAACCTTAAACTAAGTCTCACATCAGTAGAAAAATCACTTCAAAAGGTATCAGAGACTAAAATGTAAAACTAAGACTTTTAGAAAAAACACAGGACAAAGTCTTCAGCGCCTAAGGTTAGGCAAATAATTTTTAGACTTGACATCAAAAGCATGGAACCATAAAAGGGGAAATCAATATATTTGACTTCAAAATTAAAAACTTTTGCTCTGTGACTAACTCTATTAAGAAGATTAAAAGGCAAACTATATACTTGAAACAACTAGACAGAGATATGTAATTGAATTAGAGAACAGTAAAGTATTTTTTTATATATGTGAATTTGAAGATGGAAATTAACACCTTCTATATAGCTGACAGAACCTGTGTCTGTATTACCACTCTCTCTTCAAATCCTACCACATATGAAGAGTTTAATAAGTATTCATGTGTTGAGCTTGTTGTCTGAAAAAATTATATTGTGTAAGATAGAAGACTTGAAAGGCCATGATGAGAAGAAAAACCAGTGATTTTGGGTTTTAGGGGAGTCATTCCCTTGGTGGGTAGGACACTCAGGCTTTTTGAAACCTTATAGGGTATCCATCTTGGTAGGTAAGACAATGATAGCCTGTTTATTAGGATCTTTGTTCTGACTGTGGGTATAACTGCAATATTTCCATAATCTCTCACCTGTCCTTAGTGTGTCACCACATTAGTAGGTGTTTCCAGGGGGTGGAGAGAAGTAGTCCATTTCCATATCAATAGGTGATTTCAAAGTGGGTGGAGAGCAAGCAGTACACATGGACTAAAGAGGTTTTGTGGAGCCTTGGGAGCTGGGTTGCTAGAGGGACGGGTGAGCAGGAGTAGACGACTTCTTGTATGCAGTAAACTGGTTTCTCCCACTTTATTTTTCCCCTTGTATGATTTCAGCTTCAAAGGTTTATTTGCCCCAGGGCTGGGAACACAGAAACCTCCTCCTTAATGTTCCAAAGTTAAGGAAGGGTGTTTCACACTCATTGCAATCCGGGGGGCTTGGGGAGGATGAAAAATAGAACAGTCATTCTACAAAACTTGTGTTATATTACCAGAAAATGATTAAGAAAATTGGTAGTGACTCTGTGTAATGTAATTTTTTCTTAAATTGCTGTATTGACCTAGTTTTGAGGCTTAGCTGGATGCCAACCAGTCTACTTCTTAAACAGCTAAGTCCACAATCAACTACTTTCCTTGCACTCAGAGGCCACTATACACCACCCTAATCACCCCAGACGCAGATACCAGACAACTAGAGCCATCCCCTTTGCCCTGGAGCTGGTGAAATATTCAATTTAGCCAGTGCCTAGGAACCCTCTAAACCTAGTTGAACCCAATCTGATTGCCATGTATCAGCTACACCCTACAGCCTCAGCTTGTCACCCTGTCCCAGGCACAAAACTCAGTGGCCTTATATTAGAGCCTTCTTTCATTTGGAGTTGTGAATAACAGAGTTGTGTCTTTTGTCTAGTCATTGGTGCTGTGTTTCAGCAGCAAACAAAATTTTAAATCTTATAAAACATTCTGTTATGTTTAATGGACAAGATTAAGGATCTATCACTTCCCTCCTTTCCCCACCCACTCCTTATACACATTCACAGGGAAAATTGAGGTTATGAGTAAAGATGAATTCAGTCATAAATAAAGTGATTTATCTTCATGTTTAGGTATACACTGGGTTTTCTAAATGAAGAAAGCTTCCTAATATGGTGTCATAAGATAAGATCCAACCCTCTGTAGTTTAGAAGTATCTTTTAAGATACTTAAGTAAGAAGTATCTCATACTTAATTTTTCAACAACTTTACTCACTTGGTTGCCACAGAAGAATCTTTTGTGCAGAGAGTTTTAGGAAATGGTAGGAAGCAGGGAGAAGATTTAGATGGGGATTAGACAGAATCAAGGCCTAAGCGTTTTCTCTAATAAACACATTCCTTCTGTCATTTCTAAGGCTGAGAATATGATGTCTCTTGTGCTTGGCTGCTGAACTCATCTCTCCAGCTGTGCTTTTGTGACTTATTTTCTCTTTGAAATGTATCAGGGAAGAAGTGAAAGGGTGGGGAGTGGAGAGGGGGAAGAAAAATGAAAGAAAACAGAGGCTAAAGAAAGCATGCAATAAAATATGAAAAGGGGTACCAGAATCCCTGGGCTTTTTCTTTCTAAAGCCTCACAAGCTTTCATAATGTCTTTAAATATTAAGGCACAGTGAAGGCTATTTTTCAAAAGAATGCATTTTTTCTAAAGAAAAAATATCAATAATAAAGGAAGATATCTGTTCAGACTTCCAAATTAAGTTATTAAAGAGACAGGTGCCATAGACTATACAAATATTTAGAGCTATCTACATTCTAAGAAAACATGCAATGTTAGAAATTTTATGACATGTCAAACCCATAAAGTTATTAGCTTGTATTTTAATAAACAAGGTGTGTTTTGTGGTACATGCAGGCTCTCTGAAGGTAGAATGCACTACGAATTTCTTAGGATAGTGTGGCTTAATGGAAAGAGTCAAGTGGAATGGCTTAATAACAACCTCAAAATAGTAACCGGATATTATCAATGTCTTCATGTTTGTATCAAGTTCTCCAGTGATGCATAACAAACCATCTCAAAACTTAGTGACTTTAAGCAACTATTGATAATTTATCTCAATATTGTGGGTAGCCTATGCTCAGCATGGTGGTCAGCAGGTCTTTCCTGGGCTCACCTGAACAACTGTAGTCAGATGAGATCCTGGCTGAGAATGTCCAGGTTGCTTTCACTGACATGCTGGCTGCTCATGCTGGCTGTCATCTAGAGATCCTGTTTTCCTCTGTGTGGGCTGGACCAGTATTCTTATAGCATAGCAGCTGTTCTCAAGACCAATAAATAGATGTTTCAATGATCATTCTTAAAGCCTAGGCCCAGAAGGAAGACAGCAAATACTTCCATAACATTCTCTGGTCAGAACAATTCACAGGGCACCCAAAATTCAATAGGAAAGAAATGCACTCTGTCTCTTGATAGGAAAGGCAAACTGCAAAGGGCATGTGAAATGGATGGGACTATGGGACTGCTAAGGCTCTTTTCAGAAAAAATGTACCCATGGGGGTTCAGTTTTCTCATTTACAAATAAAGGGTTTGGATCATGTCATTTTAATAATATTTCAGCTAATATATTATATTTAAATAAATCTCATAATTGAAATTATTGATTTTTATATCACTGCTTTTATTACATATTATTTGATTTGATGCTAAATCATGACACTTTTCATGAGCTCTTGATCAGATATACTATTGCCAGTTGTTATTGTGGAAGATTATGTTTGTGATGAAGGTTCCAAAAATAATAGAAATAGTAAAAACTGAAGGACTTCTTATATGTAATATGTAATAGCATCTGTGTGCCAGTTAAGTTAGTTCATGCTCTTAGATTCAGTCCTTAGAAACTGTCCTTTCTCTATGCTGTCCAGGTGGTACTGAGACTCATAGCTCCCTTGCTGATGACTCCTCACTGTGTACGATTTACCAATGCTCATCTTTAGGCCTGAGAAAGCACTTTATGTTTCCTAGCTACCTAGTGGATGTTTTCATTTCAATACTTAAAATTTTTAACTTTGAAAGCAAACAGAACAAAATTCCAGTTTTCTATCACCTTGTGAAAACTGACTCTTTCCATCGACTTTCCACTTTTTGTCAGTATTAGCATCATGTTGTTAATCTCAAAACTCAAGAGCTATACCTTCTATCCTCCTTAACTCACCATAACTACATCTTCCAAAACCTCCTATTTAGCATTCACTTCCAATAATTTTCACAGCTACATTTTTACTTCTGTAGTAATCTATGTAGCTCACATCGTATCATTGTAGAAGTATCAGCAACTTCTATCTGAACTTCTTCAGTGACTTCATAACTAGTATTCTAGCTTCCAATCTCTGTCTTCTCCCATTTGTCCTAGTACATCTTTTTTTAAAAAATAAATCTTCAGTAGCTGCCAAACACCTCAGTCATATATTTATAGTCCTCCACAGCCTGGACCATATCTGTCATTCCAATGTGTTCTCCCACTCCTCTGCTATGGGAATCTTTCACTCTAACCAGGGAGGTTTAATCTTAGTCTCTCTGCAAAGGCTTGAAAACAGTTTTGAGCTACGTGCATGCCATTTTCTCTGCTCAGAACAACTTTTTCATTTATCTGCATTCTGTTCTTCCTACAAGGCACAGCTTAATGCCCGTGTGGCTGAAATTCCATTATTTTAATTTTTCTTCTCAGGTAATCAAATTTTACTGTCAGCAATGGGTATGAAAAGTAAAGAAGTTGAATTGTGGGGTAAAAGAGATATCTTGACTTTCAAACTATCCTTAGTATAGTTGACTATTTGTAATACCAGCAACCTATCAAGAATGAGCAAAGGTCTTGGTATAGCTTTTGACCCAGGACTGACTAGCTCAGACTCTATTTATCTTTGGAAACCTTGGTTTTATATCCATCATCTGGTAACAAGTTTTAATTGCTCTGTATTACTGGATGACTTGTTATGTGTTATTTTCTTGTCTCTACTATTAGATTTTAAGCTCCTTGAGAAGTAAACCCCATATCTTCTACCCTGTTTTTGTCCCCTTTGTCTATAAGTTTGTTTTACTCATAATAGTGTATGTTCTAGGTGCTTAAAATTTGTCACTCAAAAGAGTATTCAGTACTCAGTATACATTGAATAGAACATAAAATAATAAACTGACAATTTTTTTTTGAAAGGGCATCTCTCATATTTATTGATCAAATGGTTGTTAACAACAATAAAATTCTGTATAGGGGACTCAATGCACAATCATTAATCAACCCCAAGCCTAATTCACAACAGTCTCCAATCTTCTGAAGCATAACGAACAAGTTCTTACATGGTGAACAAGTTCTTACATAGTGAATAAGTTCTTACATGGTGAACAGTGCAAGGGCAATAAACTGACAATTTTTTTCAAAATTTCTTTGCAATTATAAAATAGCTTTGTTCTTTCATCAACTGGCCTAATTATTTTTTATTGTGACCTAACAGCACAGTAGTCTTATTTTATCCAAATATTTTACATAAAATTTGAGAATGCAAAGCCAGAATGATATGCTAAATCCTCATGAATATAATATATATTTTTAAAGTACTATGTATGTTTTTCCTCTATACATATTATCAGGTTATAAGCTTGTTAAAAAAGTAATAAAATTAAGAAATGAGTAATTTCCAAAAGGTCAAAGTGACAGTGTAGTCTAAAAATGAGTAAAATTATTTTCAGCAAAGTCCTTTCCTGAGTTAATGAACATTTGTGTTTTTTTTTTATAGAGTGTTCCCAAAGATAAGCCTGGGTTCCTTTAGGCAATTCCCAAAGATAACTCTATTTTCAACCTTTCTCTGACTTACCAATGTCAGAGGAGGCAGCCCTGGATGTCATGTGTGAAACATGCATTATCATTAGCAAATAAATGAGCAAGATTCAAATGATCAGGAAAGTGCTTTCAATGAAACTCACTTTAATGGAGTGAAAACTAATTTTGCAAGTTCTGTCTTGCTTAGTGTTCAGTGTAGGGGCACAAAGTCCATGGATTGAATTATAAAACCCAGTGATCTAGAAATGTATGAGAGTACATAAACGAAAAATGTGGCTTCGCATAGCATGGAAATACTACCACATGCAAACATTGGAAAATATATATTTAAGAAACAAGTTATGTTTTAAACAGACGTTTATAATTGAAGTTTGAGGAATAATTGAGGGTTACAAAAATCCTAAAGTTTCATGTTCAGAAAAATAGTATTTAAAATGGGTCTGGTTATGGTGATGAGAGTGTAGCCCAGTATGATCATAATTCTTCAAAGATCTTAAATGAAATTTTTCTAATAACCAAATATTTAAACTTCAGTTCCTAAACAGAAGAAAAATTCAAAGAATCTAAGGCTATAAACGTTTTGGATATGTCACTGCAAAATTGCTCCTATCATGATTTTCTCTAACTAACCAGCTAAGCCTCACTTACAGGTCAGGAGGCTGACAGAGCCTTCCACATTTTAGTTGTTCTGAAGAAACTGCTTGAAGGAAGATGTTAGCAACAAGTTTGAATTTAGGAAGCAGTTGGGGATGTCTTATAAATGCTGTGTTCTAAGTGTATGCAGTATTCTTGATCATGTAGTTACAGACCATGGGAGACATTTGTTCCATCAATTACATGAATAAAGTGCTTAATACTTGCCATTTGTTAGACAGACATTATGTTTGTCAGTAAACTCAATAATTTACTGCATGGAGATTATAGCTTTCTTTTGGTTTATTGAAGCCTTCTTTTCAGTGAGGTATGTTTGGTTGCTAAGCTCTAAACTTTCTTTGAAAGAAGCTACTAGAAATAGTCTCTGAATTAATTGTATTTTTGAAGATTGTATTCAGTGCCTCAGTCCCCCAAACTAATACTACATGGAGCTGAAGAGCAACTGTTTGTGAAATGCTTTGATTTCACTCATAACCTGTATATGTATATGCATGTATATGTATATCTCTCCATCTATGCAAAATTAGAATTAGGGCACAGG
Organism: Manis javanica; assembly: GCF_040802235.1. Taxonomy (NCBI): domain Eukaryota; kingdom Metazoa; phylum Chordata; class Mammalia; order Pholidota; family Manidae; genus Manis; species Manis javanica. Next base: position 34,753,883 of record NC_133168.1, on the reverse strand, counting down.
CTGCTTTGCTTTCACTTTCCACTTAAACCTACAAGAAGTACAAAGTAAAATTTTGTATTTTAGTAAAGCAATGTGAGTTTTTAAAAATTTTGAATGTTTGTTTTTCTTTCCTCTTGTCGTGGGCCTCTGTAATTTTTTTTTGGATATTTTTTCACTGACATTTATTCTTTCTCATCTTTTACCACATATGTTTTTCACACTTTTTTGTCAGTGCCTTTGTGGACCATGTTGGGATTCAAATAAGCTATGAACCCACCGCAGATTGATTATAGTAAACTCAGGACAGAAGTTCCTGAAAGTTAAGACAAAACCAAAAGGACCTAGAAAATGAAGATACATTTTATAAACAGATACTGAGAACTTCTGCCACTAAAAACATGCATCTTTAAATTATACATATTAAAAAAAAGGAGGAATGTCCCCTAAAACATAGGTACTATTCTAAAGAACATGAGACCTCTAGGCTATACTCAAAGAAAGCCTTAGGGACTAGTTTGGATAAAGACACTGTAAATCACAAAGTAGCTTCTCATTTCCAAAACAAATTTGGAATTTGAAAGTAAGCCTGTAACTCTGTTGAGATGCAAAAAATGAAAACAAACAAAAATGCAAATGCATCAACTATTCTCTTAATATTTATCATTCATTTTATGGGGTGTTTTCAGAAAACAAATGGCAACTTCTTTTTTGTGTGGTCACATAGAGCTTGCTACAGAAGTCCTAGACACAAAATGACTGAAAGTGACTTAGGAAATAAATGTAAGAAATTAAAATTGATTATCTGCCTGTTATCTATCAACCTGGGAATTTTACATTCCTTATAAAAAAATTCACAGTAGAGACTTATTTATAAGCTTTTTCTTTGGAGATATTGTAAAATGCTGCCCAATTTATATTTATGAAGGAATTGAAAATAAGTGTATAAAAAGTATGAAATGTCCCACAAAATATAAGTACCTTTTGCAGATGTAGAAAGGGCCTTTTGCTATCAATCAGTCTATTCATATGGCTGGAACACATAAATCTCTTGAGACTAGGCCATGCTTCTCATAATGTCCTGGGCCTCATTCCTTGTACTTTTATATTAATGAAGCAAAATATTTGATTATATGTCCTTGAAGAGACAAAGACTTCATACCTATACAGTTTCAAACAGGTGATACCATATACATGTATCATTTGATAATGTTACTGTAAAAACATTTTTTGTGTTGACTGGAGATAGATTCTAGGTCAAAAAAATTTGGGTGCATGCAGGGAAGAATTCTGAGTATGGCTAGCACACAGTGAGTGAAGTGAAACTGAAGAAGAGAACTAGAGGAGTCCAAAATAAATGGAATACTTAGAACCATTTGATCCTAAAGTTTGGAGAAATAAAGAGTGTTTAGTAATAAGAAAGAGGACACTTTCATATTTTAATTAAAATCATATATATATGTCATATATATGATATTACATATCATATATATACAATTAGGCTTATATACAAACTTGATATTTTTGTGAGGATTTGTCCTTACAGAATTGTAGGGACTGACCAAGCCATCTCTGTATAGCTGTTGTCTTGTGTCTGAGGCTGAAGCTTTAAGTTGGCTACTGCCGTGTGCCAACAGTGTGAACCACAGATAAGCATCAATGTGCATGAGCTAAAAAATGGCTCCTTCTTTGGAGAAAAAATGCTTTACATCTTTGGTCCAAATTTCCCAAATTGTTTTCCAGTGGCCCACTATACCCAGAAGCATACTAGAAGAAAAGTTGGATTTATACTAGTCAAGATGATCCATTATAAAGCCATCATATCCCTTTATTTTAAAGAAGTTGATTGTAGAAAAGAAAATCTTCTCAAATTAAAATTAAACAAAACCAAAATCTTAAAATAGGAAAAAATACTCTAAATTATAAGAGAAAATACAACCTTAGAACTAATAAATCAATACTAAACTACATAAATTTAGAGGATATGTTTTCTAAATGTTGCTGGCTTCCTGCATATAACCATGCTATTACACAAGGTCCTGTACTCAGAAAAACCTTGTGTTTGGAGTTTGTTTCCCTCCAATCACTGTTTTGAATTCTTGATAACTGTATATTGAATCTGTGTTGTATAAGTGAATTGGACAATGGAGGATGTGCTAAAGGCCTAGATCTCACCAGGAGATCTAGATCTTACCACCTTCCACACCAGGTAGGGGCCAGGGTCTGGATGTGGGGAGGGATGGAATGACAGTGGGTACTCCAGGAGGTGGAAAATATGTTCCCAGCCTGGGGCAAATTACCTTTGAAGCCAAAATCAGTCAAAGAGAGAAATAAAGTGGGAGAAACCTGTTTATTGCTTTCAAACAGTTGTCCACTTCTGCTTTCCAGTGTTTCTCATGACCTGGCTGCAAAAAGGGACCCTTCCAACCTCTCCAGTCCAGATAAGCCCTCACTGATGCTTGTAATTACCTATTGATAATGGAAATGGGCTACTTCTCTCCATCCCTTGGAAACACCTATTAATATGGAGATGCACTGAGTCCAGGTGAGGGATTCTGGAAACACTGCAATTTTACCCACATAGTGCTAGGTATTTGGTGCCTATAAGTGTCTGTGCTCAGCCTACAAGTATCCTTATGCCTAAGGGGGTCTGACATTAAATAAACAGATAGATAGATGTTCTATAACTTATATATATGCATATTTTTATATTTATTTAAAGGTGAATAAATATAAATAAGTAAACAAAGATACCATGACAGCTTGACAGAGAAACTGGAAAAAATAAAAAAGCATTTTTTCTGATTTTTAAACAGAGTCCTGATTTTCATTTTAAAATGGACCCTGAAAATTATTTAGAGAAACTTGCCTGTTCAAATACTCTTTTTAAGACTTGTATATTGAAACAACTATGTATTAACATTTAAAAGTTAGGACTACAGTTCTGAACACTGTTTAAAGATGTGATTTTGCACATCATATACATGTACTTAGTCTTAATTTAGAGACCTATAACTTAACTGTTTTCATATATACATACAATTATTTTATCTAAATTTTTCTTCTTTCCTGTATTAGTAGATCATACCATTTAAGTAGTATATCTTGTTTTTCACTATTTTTTTTCTTTTGGATTTTATGTAAAGACATATATTCCCATTTCTTCTATGTTTCTTAATAAATAGAAGTGTATACATACACATACACACACATATACACTCTAATTTTCTTTTGTAGTTAAGAGACTTCTAATTTGACACCTTCCTATATTCCTGCAAGAAAAGGTGCTTTAAGTTCTTAGAGGAAGGCCAGGTGATTCCCAGTCACTTCACTGGGGGTAGGGTTATCCTCCTACTATGTGTTTGGCTCTGTGACTAAGAGGAAGCAAACTGCTTCATTTACCTTAATAAATTCTGCCCCTGCATTTACAATTTATTGGCCTTCAAATTTTAGTCAGAGTTGTCTGAGTGCCGTCCTTTAGACTTTCAAAGTCTAGACTGAAGCCCATGAAATACTGCTTAAAGAAAAGACTTTTAGTCCGTTATTTTCATTACTTAAAATGGGATTGGATGAGCATCAAGGAACATGGTTTATGGGGCAATCTTCCACTCTGTGGGAGATGGGGGAAGATGGCTGAGATGACCTGTTCCTCTGGTCATCCTAGCAACTTAACTTTGCTGCAATAAGAGTCTGATTTGGATTTAGTACCAGGGCACTCACCAGGAAAATGAAAAGTTGGCACCTGTGATATGATTAAGACCTTTCATTATCTTTACTGGGAAGCAAAAAGACCCTTTATGTTATGAAAAAAAAATGACTTTTTGAATACTCTTTGTTCCAAGACTTGACTGATTTAATATTTGAAAGGTTAGGATACAAGACACTATTCAAAACATGGGGAAGAAAAAAAGAGAGTTCCTGTCACTTAGGAGTTTACAACCTAGTGAAACAAGATTTATAATATATGGTGCTCTTTGTACAGATTTTTTAAAAATTCCATTCCATTAGAAGATGAAGGACATGAAATAGAAAAATGAATTATTGAAATATTCTGCTTGATTGCCTCCTACTCCCCCACCTCCCCTGTCATTGGGAAAGAGAAGAAACCTCTTTGATTCTCCCCCACTTACTCTTCTGTTAATACTGGCTGTGGGTAGCCATTGCCTGTGACAGTTTGGGGGTTACTTTTGTGCAAGGTGGAAAAACATCAGAAGAGGATTTCAAAGAGATGAGAAGGCACACAGCCAGTGATCAGTTATAAAATTCACAAACTGTGTTTATGTTTATTTTTTAAACATAGTGCTATGTTTAAAAACATTATTGTTATACTGATTTGATGTATGCCACTTATTAGTAGCAAGTGTGACATACCTTTGCAGCTTAGTAACTAGTCTTCTTTTGGAATAAAAAATAAATTATTTTATCCTGAATCTTTTACTCTATGTCTTTATATTTTTACTCCTAGATGGAATATCAATACCTTTTATTTTACTTTTTAATCTCTCAAGTTGCTTAGTTTATTGCTTACACACAGTAGTCCCTTGGTCTGATTATCTATGTAGTTTAACAAACAACCCAACTCTGAAACATAAAACAGCCATTTCATTAAACTCCCATTTTCCCTGGCTTGGAATTTGGACAAAGCATAGAGGAGATGGTTTCACTTTGCTGCTTTTTCTCTAGGGCCTTGACTAGGAACAAGCCAGTGGCTGATTGGAATGGGCAGGGCCTGATACTGTCAGAAGTGGCTGCATTCATGTCTCTCATAGCTGAGATGGAATGACTCAAAGTATGGGCTTAGCTGTGACTGCAGACCTGAGATTCTATTTGGCCTCTCCATGTGCCTTTGGCTTCTCAAATCATGGCAATTGTGAGAAGAAGTATCCTGGCAATTGTGAGAGGAAGTATCCTGACAGTGTACATTTGAATGACCAAAGTGGGAGCTCATGGCTTTTTCTAACCTAACTTCAGAAGTCATGCAGTGTCATTACAACTGAGTTCTATTGGTTATTATAGCTGCATCACTAAGGACAGCTCAGATACAAAAAGGAAAATATGACCCCACTCTTTCACAGTGAAATATCAAGGTCACATTGCAAAAGAGCCTAAAGAATGGAAGATATTGTTGTAATCATTTTTATGAAAAATAAGGTCATAATATGCAATGATAGTTAACAAACCTAATTTACTTGAATCCTCAAGCAAAGGAGAGGATAAGTTCCCAGCTTCCATAATGACTTCATGTGGTGGAGATATACTTATCATTGGACTATTACTATTTCTTGTCTCTCTGATTGGTGGTTGTGATGGTTAATTTTATGTGTGAACTTGGCTGGGCCATGGTACCTGGATATATGGTAAAACATTATTTTGTATGTTTTTATGAGGGTGATTTTGGATGAGATCAGTATAGAAACTGGTGGACTTTGAGTAAAGCAGATTGCCCTCCATACTGTGTGGGCCTCATCCAATCAGTTGAAAACCTGATTAGAACAAAAGACTGACCTCTCCTAAGCAAGAGGGATGTCTGAAGCAGAAGGCCTTTGAACTTGAGCTGTAGTATCATCTCTTTCTGGAGCTCTAGCCTGCCAGCCCACTCTGTAGATTCTGAACTTGCTAGCCTCTATAATTGCATAAGCCAATTCATTGAAACAAGTGTTTTTATCCATATCCATATGTGTATATAGGTTCTGTCTCTGGAAAACCCTGACTAATATAGTGATATTTTCTGGGTTAAAGACAATAGAATTGCAGCCCAGATTTTCCCTAATGTCTCTAACTCAGGACCTAAGCTTTCCCAGGCTAATTATTCTTATTATTACTTCCAAAATTTAAGTAGTATTTGAAGCAAACTAAAATAAAGTTTAACCAATTTCTGCTTCAAGAATCCAGGAATATAATCTTGTAGCTCTAATAATAGTGGCAATATTTCCTATCTAGCTGACTTTATAACTGGCCGTGACTAAGAAGTAACCTTTAATATTGTTCTCCCTCAAAAGCAAGTTAATCAAATATTCTTGAGCAACTCCCATACCCTTTAATCAGCAAATGACTATTAAGTATTTGAGGGCTAATTTAGTCAGGATATAAACTCTCCCATTGCCTACAATTTTATAAGAGCACCTATTTTTTTGTAAACATCTTCTGGCTGTCCAACTTTTCTTTCATTTTCACATTGCTGGTCTCATTAACAGATTTTTTTTTTAAACTAACAACTACAAATATCATTTTCAAATTTGTGTTTACTGTTCTTAGTGTCTTATCCCCATCATTTTTATGTCATCTTACTTTGTACTTTACTCTGTGAAGATTTATACTTTTAAAATTATGTAGACAGAAGACCTTCAGGAACTGGTCCTCCCATGTTGCTGTCAGATGCAGTAACAAATCAAGGCTTTTTTTGGCTGAACCTTGGTAAGACCTGAGGATTCTGCTACATGTGTTGCTCCAGAGAGCCATGCCTACTTGGTGCAGGTGACAAAATCTGTTTGCCTACTCTGCGTTTGGGGTTATTTGCCTTCAACACTCTGAAGGGCCATCTATTAGATGTCTGGACTGTGGGACAAATACACATTAGATACTTATTTTAGTTTTGTTGGTAGTGATATACTTGTTCTTCCAAGGATAAAACTATTTAAGCTGTTATTTAAATCACATCTGAGGAAAGAATTTGCTACATATATACAAAAATAGTGGTGTTACCTCAAGACTTCTTTCAAAGTTTTAATAACACCCTCAAAGATTATCAACTTTTGGTGTTCACTACATGTATTTTGGTTAATTGGCACACCTTACCTTAGAATCTACAATAGTACTTTACTTTTTTTCTTTAGTCCTTAATTGAGAAATATGTAGTTGCAGAAATATGGACAAAAAGATTTTCCAAACATGCAAATACTCCACAATAACCCGAGGAAGTTTTTAGATCAGCTATTCTGTATTGCTACAGGTGGTACGAAAACTGCCATGTATTTAAGCTTGTGTACAGTAGTTCATGCTTCATAAAATTCTTTGTATTCTTACTTTTCACTTTAATCTTTGAGATATGCAGAAAGTGCCATGAAATTTTCTATAGATATAAACAAATTATAACCCATTAAACACAAAAACAAATAGATAAAATTCTATGGAAAATCCAAATTTCTCTATGTGTTTTTATAGGTTGTTATGTATCACTGTTAAAAACAAACGTTTTAGCCAGAACAGTAGCCCATGAAGCTGAAATGTTCTCTACTATTCTTTGCTATAATTCTCTTTATAATTTTTAGGAATGATGCAAACAATTGCAGAAGTTTTCACAAGCAGCCTTCCATCTGCCAACAGTTCAGGCTGGCAGGAATAGGAAGCTTTTCAGGGGTGTGAACAAAATTGATTTCTACACACCTCTGGATCTGTTTCAGGGTATATTCTCAGCCAGGGCCAAATACTGTTGCAAATGAGTTGTACGGTAGGCTTTTATCTGATGTTTACCAGGTCACACACACCAAGTGCTCTTAGAAGCACAGGCTAAGAATGAGGATTACATTAATCAATTCACGGCAGAAGGAAATAAATGATTGTCACATTATGAAGTATGTTTAACAGAACTTAAAAGAAATCTAGCTAAGCTTCATAGGTCCTGCTAAAGATATAAAATAATAGACACACTTAAAGCCATGCCTTCCTAGAGCAGATTTAGAATTGCAGGAAATAAGGATGGTTCAGGGGTAGAATAATAGAAGGTGGCTGCAAATAAAAGTGATCTCTTTTGCCAGCACTCCAATTTTATTCATGGATGGCAGAAATAAAAAAGAACAAAGTTTATATTACCTGTAAGAACACTCTATTTTCTGTAGTGGGGTGATGAACCAAGAGGCCTGCTTATTTGTTTGACAAATATAGAATCCTTAGCAACACTTTTGCTTAATTTTCCAAGCATAATAATTCCAAAGTAAATACTAAATTGAACTAATATCATTAAAGTCACTAAACTTAACAGTTTGAACTCATTTCCTCATACACTAGGTACTTTGTTTTTGATATTTGAAAGGAATAACATGTCTTTCAGATGTGTCTAGCTTCTCATAGGGAATTTGTGCAGGTATATGCAATGGTTCTTGTTGTAAGATAACTTTCTACTAATCACGTGTGCACATTACATTGTGACTCACTTGGAAGAAATCTGAAAGCATGTCTAATTCTTTTTTTTTGAGGAACATTATGTTTACTAGACTCCCCCCATCACCAAGTCCCCACCACATACCCCATTACATTAACTGTCCATCAGCGTAGTATGATGCTATAGAATCACTACTTGTCTTCTCTGTGCTGTACAACCCTCTCCGTGCCCCCCGACATTATGTCTGCTAATCATAATGCCCCTTTTTCCCCCTTATCCCTCACATCCATCCTCCCCAGTCCCTTTCCCTTTGGTAACTGTTACCTCCATCCTTGGGTTCTGTGAGTCTGCTGCTATTTTGTTCCTTCAGTTTTTTTCTTTGTTCTTATACTCCACAGATGAGTGAAATTATTTGATACTTGTCTTTTTCTGCCTGGTTTATTTCACTGAGCATAATACCCTGTAGCTCCATCCATGTTGCTGCAAATGGTAGGATTTGTTTTCTTTTTATGGCTGAATAATATTCCATTGTGTATATGTACCACACCTCCTTTATCCATTCATCTACTGATGGACACTTAGGTTGCTCTTGAAAGCATGTCTAATTCTTTTGATAGGAAAGTTGAAAGTTCATATAAATACTCACACTTTGAATTTATCTTAGAAAAAGATCTCTGTTATCAACTTGCCAATATACTTCAATTCTGTTCTGTAAATATAACAATTTTTCTGATGATTTTTTTTCTTAAAGGAAAAACAGCAATTACAATTGTTGAAAAGAAACAGTGTTGAAAAGTTTCTCTGTAAAGAGAGTGCAATGGATTTATAATATTTTAATGCTAAAATATTTTTGAACATTATTTAACCTCATTGTTGGATTAGGTTTTAAATTTTATTTATTACAATGTTGAATCTAATTAAACAATATTAATCACCCCATAGTGTAATTTTCTGTAAGACATCATAACACCTGCAAAATGAAAAAGAGGTTCTGAGTGATCTTAGGGAAAAGAAGTACAATGGGGTGTCCTCTGCTGTAGGCATGGAGGCCATCAGGAGCAGAATCAGGGGAGTCAAGACCAAGGGTAGGGTTGCATTACAGTGTTTATTCCTGTTGAAGTATGTGGGACCAATAAGATATCTGGACCTAAAGTCAGAATCAGAAACCTTGGCTGCAACTAAGAGGTTTGTAGTCTATGGCAGATCAAACAGGGAAAGCTTGAGTAGCACAGATTGGAACTTCAGATCTTGGTTTCTGTAGCTAATTAATGGGCTTCGTTCTCCCCTTCAATGTCCTTCATGCCTGGCTGTTGCTCCAAGCTTCCAGCCAGCTACTCTGCCCGTCACTGCTCCAGCTGGGCCAGTACTGCTCCCTCTCTTCCCCATTTCACTCTTCTGCTGAAAATGCAATTTTTCCTTGTTTTTTCCCCCCCACTCTTTCTATCCACCTTGTGAACACCTCCGCATTTTTGAAGGTTTCTGTAAGGCATACTTCCTCTGTGGTAACCTTGGACAGGGATAGAGGTATCTTCCTCAGTGTTCTGACAACACGCTATTGTTGAAGGTATCACATTGTGTAATCAGTTATTTATATGTTCGTCTCCCTTTCTAATCCATATGTCCCTAGAAAGTGAACATTTTGTTTTATATGTACTGAAATCACTGGTGCTGGCACATACTAGGTATGTATTAAGCAGATTTTTAAATGGAATTGTGTTATGTTCTGGCAACTTTCCTTCACTCTTGGGAAACAAATTTTGAATTCTTCACTGGATTTTTGAGACTAAGAAAAACAAGAAAGTTCTTACATTGAGTAAAAAGAAACAAAAACAAATGAACAAGAAAACATTAGCAAAATCTTAAAAAGTTCTAACCTTGTACAAAGTGAGTAAAATAATAAGCCTACCAGTTTAACATTTTTTCACATTACTTTTCAGAACATGACCCCTGTATTTTGCACATTTATATTTGCTAAAATATTGTGATTTTCACTTAATAGCATATCATAAATATTCTTTCAGTTAATGACATTATCCTAAAATTATCAAGTGTAGTGATTTCATAATGTTATATATTTTCTTCTAGGTTTAAGTAAATGGAAACTGAAAAACTCACCCACTGACTACCAATTCTGAAGGGGTTTTTTCTTTTTGTTTCATTTTCCCAAATCATTGTATATAAAACAAAAGCAAACACCATAGGAAAAGCAATTTCAATGATAGATAACTGATACCTATAAACTTAAACATTACTTCAAATTCTCTGACCGAGATTTAGGTATACATTTTTGAGAGCATTTGAGTAAAGCTAAATATAAATAAAATGTTTTTGACCAGACGGTTATAATCTGACTGTGAAATAAAAAGTTTGAATATCTCATGGATGGCTTGCCAAAGCTAAAAGCCTTGTGTATAAAGACATGAATGCACTTGCTGTCTATGTACTCAACTTCTTTATCTGACCTTGCTCCTTCAAAGATGCGCTTGTTACAGAATGTCAGTCACTAATGAGGCCTAAAGTAATTGAGGCTGATTGAGCTGGCAAGATGCTGCTTAATTAGAATGATAAATGGAACTGGCTAATCAGGAGCAGAGGAGTGAATGGAACAGAGGGCCTTAAACAAGGTCATTTTGTCAAGAGGACCACTCACCTGACCCTCATTCCCCCAAATGATGACCATCCTTCATGCCATGTGGACCCTTACATTAAATGATGTATGCAGATCATTACATGTGGAACTTTCTAGCTCTGCTTTATTATGCAAAATGTGGTGAGGGTTTAATGATTCCATGGGCAAGTCATTCAATATAAACACTGAAACCAAATACTTTAATTCATATAATTCTTTGTCTATAAAAGTGAGGATTTACTAATGTGTTAGTTCTCTAAACAAATATAGGGTGCCTCAAAATTTGCCTCCTGTGTTTTATTATGTTGAACTTTCCACACCACATGGGAAATACATCAAATACCTTCACGTGTTTGAAGGATGCAGATAGCATTTAGTCATAGTGTTTTAGAACCTGAACCACATTTAACATATCTTTCTATTTCTTAAATGTGTCTATTAGAATCCTTTGCATTTTATTATTTTAGCATTTTCTCCTGTTAAGAAAAACATCAACTTTATTCTTTAAACTGATTTGGATGTAAATGTTTAAAGATAGGTTCATAAATATTTCAATGACAATGTAATTTTCATTCATCTTATTTCGTCAGTACCTTCTTTATTTGCCATCCTCTGGGAGTAAATGTTCTTAGAGAAAGCTGTAGCTATTCCTACTAAGCCATATTTAAATCACTTTTAATACAAATCTTTCTACAATGTACAATACAGCTGTCAGAGCACCCATTCCCAAATTTCCAGTGATGGCACATGACAATCTAATAGGACTGTTGATACCTATACCTCTAGGCATCACTTTATAGTTTGTGTGTCCAAATATGCAGCGTTCAACATCTCAACACCAAGCCGATGTGTAGTATAAGTGTAATTCTTTGATTTCAGATTATAATTTGACTTCAGCAAAAGGAATCTGAAATGAAAGACATGTCACCTTCTTTTAAAAAAAGTAAGTAATCACCAGAGTTTTGGGGAAAACGATTAATAGTAAGTAACATTAAATTGATAAAACATTAAAGGAATTCAGTGAATGGCACTGGGAAATAGTAACAATCCTGTGCCACTAAATCTTATTATTTAGTATAGTGATCTCTCTTTTTCAATCAGGGTTAATAATCAGGATGCTTTTCTGGTTCAGCTTTCCTAGAAGCCCTTTCTCTACTGTTCTACCTCTGTCGTCTTCCCCAAGTAGTCAGTTGCAGGTATAACCTTTCAAGATCTACAGGTATGTACATTATCTCACCAGCACTCACTGCTGTTTGCTCGGCTCTGAGTTATTCTGAAAGAGTTTAGAAGGGCATCATTAAGAGTACACCCTTTGCACTCAGTGAAGCTAGCTCTCCAGTACCATCCCTGTCATTTAGTAATTATGTGGTTTTGGACAAGGTTGCTGACCTCCATAAAATGCACATGGTGATGCTTACTCCACTGGCTTGTTTTGAAGATGAAAGGGGATATCATATCTAAAAAGCACAGCATTCTGGCTGGTACATACAAAGTACTTAGTAAGTGGTAGATAATGATGTGCTTGCACACTTAGTGGAGGCAACTAGGATGAATCAGACTTTTCTTTCTGTCTTGTCACTCTCCCATCCTTATGCTGCTCCTGTCCCCTAGCCCACGATAAGCATCTTGCTCTCCTCTACAACTTTTTTTTTCTGGCAAGAGTCACTTCCAGTCTCTGTCCTTTTGGCGACTCTCCCTTCCCCATCAATCTGCACCCCCTACTGCTTTTCCCCTCAGCTGTCATACTGCCCCTCCTCACCCCATTGAACATCCTCTGTCATTTTGCCAATCCTTCTCCCACTGACACTGGCATGACAAAAACTGTCAATCATCTCTTTCAGGCTCACTTACAACCACCTTATAAATGTATTAGATAGCTCCTGCTTTTGCAAGAGAATACATTGAATGGAACCTTATCTTGATGACTCAGGGTCACATCCATGAACACCAATTATTGTTCTGTCCTATATGGTTATAGTAACTACTGAAGTATATAGGTTACTTGCCCTTATGCTGAATGTCATTCTTTTAAAATTTATGGTTAAGAAAAATATGGCCTCTCCAGACAAAGATGGGTATGACCTATTTGACAATGAAACATATCTTTATTTCCCATGTATGGTGCAAACATTCTTTCTCTTGTATTTCAGTGGTTTTCTTTTTTGTGTGTTTATTTTTTTCTGTTTCTTGCTACTGGAAAGAGTAGGGAAAGAGCTTAGGGTCAAATGTCTATAGCCAGTGTATTTATATTTAGAATATAATTTCTCCTCTTGAATGTGATGATCTCCAGACTTCCATACAACTATAAAATTACAGTTGTAATACTCAATAGACTTTTTGTTCAATAGTTGTATCTTAAAGGTGGTTTTATTGTCACCACCTTCAAATTTCTTTTGGAATTTGAGGAACAAATATACAAATTTATATATGTACATAAATATGTATATATGATATGTATTTGCATAAGACATATAATTTCTTAAGGCTGTCATAAAAAATTACCACAAACTGGATAGCTTAAAACAACAAAAATTTATTGTCTCATGGCTTTGGAAGCTGAAAGTCTGAAATCAAGCTGTTGGTAAGGCCATGCCCTTCCTGATCTAGGGGATGATCCTTTCTTGTCTCTTCCTAACCTCTGGTAATTGTCAGCAAGGCATGCCGACACGTCCCTCTGACTTTTGCCTCATCATCACATGGTGCTCTCCCCATGTATCTCTCCCCGTCGCTGCTGTCTTTATTTATAAAGACATTAGTCACTCAATTAAGAACTACTCTAATCAAAGATGGCTTCTTCTAAACACAACAAATTACATCTGCAAAGACCCTATTTTCAAATACGGTCACATACTGGGGTTCTGGGTAGAAGTGAATTTTAAGGGGACATCACTTAACCCGGTATAGGCACAGATCACTTTGGTTTTCTGTTTGATCCTGTCTCAGTCACGCCACCTTCATCAGCTCCCCATGGTGAACACCTCCCTCTGTGTCTCAGTTTCAAGTCTTTGGAAAAGCGATGAATCAGGGCAAAATAAAGTTAACTGGTTAAGTGAGTATACGTATTATCAATTGTTAACAATTGTTAATATTTTTGTTTTGGATATCATGTTTTTAGAAAGACCACTACACAGCAAAGAGTAGTAGCCTGGGTCTGCATCGGCATGCTCACGGGCTGGGATAAAGGCTGATGCTGTCTGTTGGTTGCTGGAATCTGTGAGCAGGGATGTATTGGTCTTTAGTAGGCAGCATCCAATAAGCAAGGAGTAACATCCAAAGTGGTGAAAGTAAGAGCAGCCCATAAACCTTCTTAAACATACTTATTTTTAAACAACGTGATTGGAAACATAGCTTAGTATAAGGGCCTCATTACTAGCCCTGCCTTCTGAATTTCCTATTGCAGTAAGGGAACCTCATTTGCTCTAACCTTCACCCTCTGCATGTAGTAAGTCACCACCATCTTACCAAGCCTATCTCACACTAACAAATATTTTATTTCCTGTTTTCATCCTTCTTGTCTTCCCTTGGTTCAGTCCCTCATCACCTGTCATCTATACTGTAGTGAGAGTAGTAAAACTGCCTCCCTATTTCCACATCCTATCCATGTGATCCCTCTACCCCAATACTGTTGATAAGATGTTCTTCATAAAATAGAAATCTGCTCACATTGCTCATCTCATCAAAACCCCTCAATTTGTTTCATAGACTAGAGGATAAACTTGATACACCCTGACAGGGCAAGAGAAAACCACAATAATCGTGTTGTTCCCCTGCTTTCCAACCATATTACCCAACATGACCCACATATAGCCTGGGTGGCTTTGCTGGGTTATACATGCTTACTAGATACAGCTCACTGTCTTTACGATGTCTTCTGTGCCCATTTGCCAGGCAGAACCAAACACTGCCTCTTTTTCTGGTCAAATAGAATCTTTAAATATATACTACTAATATATTGACTACCTATTATTTTGTAATGTTATGTGTGTGTGTATTTCTTCTACAAATTGAATAAATGTAATAGTAGAATATGATGGATTTTGGTGGCCACACACAGAGTAAGTAACATCAGGTTCTTCCATTTTCCATCCATATGCTAAGCAGCAGGTTAGGAAAAGGAGGGGTAAACATTGCAGGGAGAGAGTGGGCTCCAGCACAGCACCAGAGAAAACGCATGGGAGAGATCTTGGTTTCCTGATGAGTGAGAATGAAAATGACCGACATACACAGAATTAGCAGAGACTAAATAAGCACAGTCAAAGAAAACATTTGACATATTCCTTGATTCAGAAAATATTTTAGTGTCTTATGTACAAAAGACACAAATATAACAGACTAGGTCATTGACTTTAAGGAAGTTTTAAATCGCTGTTGTAAAATATCTATTATTTTCATTTGCTATCTTCATTAACTTCAGTGTTTTAGGACAGTGCCTGTACAATAAGTATCTTAGAGTAGACAATAAGTGTATTTGCTATTCTAACTAAATAAAATCTAAAATCCAGAGTTGATTTTTGTGTGGAATTCTGAAACAAGTATGAAACACAACAAAAAAATACTGGACAATCAAGATCATCATTTTTTTAATCTAGTAGTTTATGGAGTAAATGTTTTTTAAAGCACTTTCTCTACCAAAGTTTTTGTGTGCCATCAGACTTAAAATACTGGCAAAGCAGTCCAGGGAAATCAATCGATATTCAGGTATCACCTGCTTTCCAAAAATTCACCTTATGACACTTCGCTTTTACAAAAGACCTACATTAGTACTTCATGCTTTTTTCATGAAAGAGGAAATCCTCTTTGGATTTCGTTTGGTTAGTGAAAGCAGGTTCTACCACAGGTCCTTCCTGAAAGTAAGTGATATAAATATAACACGGACTTTCAGAAGTAAGGAACACTCTTTCCTGTATGCCATTTTGTCTTATGCAGGGTTTCATAAGAAAGTGTTACCTTATGAAAGGTAGTCTTACTTACATGTGGTCAAGTTTTAAGTTTACGCTTTGGATGAAATCAGGTTTACCATGTAATCTTCATATGGCCCACCTAAATTTGCTCTGACTCTTAATTCTGCTGGTTAGCTAGCAGGTATTTCACAGAAGAGAAAGGATGAGCATGTCAGCAAATCTAAACTCTCACCACAGCAGCCAACCAAACAACTAAAAACATATATCTTAACAGTAAACCAGGAGGGTCATTTTTATCTGCTAAGGAGGAAAAAGCGTCATTTGTGATATTTAGCAGGATAAAACTTAATGACTTTATTAATAGAAAAAACTGGCATTGAGCAAAGAAAGGGTCTTTTCCTTGGTAACATTGTTAAAAATCAAGGAAAACTTATTTCCTGGCCA
Source organism: Manis javanica (assembly GCF_040802235.1). Taxonomy (NCBI): domain Eukaryota; kingdom Metazoa; phylum Chordata; class Mammalia; order Pholidota; family Manidae; genus Manis; species Manis javanica. The sequence goes on along the minus strand of NC_133168.1, from coordinate 34,737,835 downwards.
ATGAAAGCAAATATGAACCAAGAATTTGGCAATATTTTAAGAAGATTGTGCTTTGGGGACAAGATGAACTACTATCCTTCTATCATGAACAACTATTCCTTCTATCATGAGCATGTGACTCCCTTTCTCGGTTTGTTTCTCTGGGTAACATATTACTTCCAGCTGAAGCTTCTTTCACAGTTTGGGCCATCCTGGGACCAGTGCAACAAGGAATGAATCCAAGTGGGTATGCTCAGAACCACACTCTTGCTACTATGTCTCCTGGCTCTTACATGGCCATTTTTTGCTTGTACACAGTCTCAACCTTTGTAATTGTACTTAAATGAATGTCAGAAGCAGTAAACTCCCTCCTCTGTTACATAAATATAAAGCCACCACTGTTTATTTCTAGTTATCATTGGTTAGAAAAATAGAAGAGCAGAAGTAGAGGACAGGAAAACAAAAAGAAGTTAACACAAAATCTAGTTCTAGCATCTATAATAATACAGAATCATTTTTTTTTCCACAGAATTTTTGTGTGGAGAATGCACCTGAGGAACCAGGATTAGGAAGCCTTGCCAATCACTGTGGGATGCAGCTAAAGGCAGGCTATTGAAGTTTCAGTTCAAAACGGTAAGGTTTAATAAATCTCTGTGGGTAGATTTATCTCATAATTGCAGATCATGCTTAGAGGACTGGACTAATTAGACTGGATTTGTATATGCTTTAGGCATAATTGCAAATCCATGTTTCATATGTTACTTCAAAATGATTCTTTGTTAATATGGAAAGAGGTAACTTTTGTATAAGCTAAATTCTGAAACATGACTGTTTAATTTCTCTGAATTTGAATTAAATGCTGCTCTGCTGTTATGAAATATAGTAACTTTTTTAAACAAAGAATAGATGCTGATTTCTTTGGTCTATTATTATCAAATATAATATTTAAAGATAAATATTAAGGAAAACCCAATAATATATTTATGCCAAAGGGGGTTACAGGCTAATAAAGGAAACAAAAGGATAACAATAAAAATTTTCTTCTGTGTGCTATCTTTTGTTTAATAAGGCCACTCTTATTGGCTAATTAGTTGTTTAAAAAAAAGATAAGCCTAAATTGCTACATCTCACTACAATAAAAATTAAAGCATCCTTAAAATAAATTTGCAAAGAAACAAATATAACTAATATTAAATGTTGGTTCCATTATTAGGTCATTGTTATTTAAATTTCACAATAATATTCATCCATTCTGGAATTTTATGTTTGAATTTCCATAACATTTCTTGTGGTCCTCATTAGAGTATGGCCATACATACTGCTTATTGCTGATATGGCTACATTTGAGTGTCAGTCCAATTATGGATGAAATCCACAGTCATTTAAGTACATTGCCGTAGTAATCTGTATGTAATATAGCAAACTTCCTCATAACTCAGACTGTTTTTGAAATTATGGAGGGGGTCCAACGATAGGTGGAGAGTTTTGTCATTATCTTTGTCACTTTCAATTTTCCTTTCCAAGGCTAAACTTATGAATGAACAGATTATATGTACAGTTACATGGCAAATTTGGAAGACATCAGGAAATCTCTCTTACCTCAAAATAATGGCATTCCATTCTCATTTTCTAATTATCTATTATCTGAGTCTCCATCACTAGGTTCTCCTTAGATAAAAGTTAATATGCTTTTAGTAGTAAAAATGAAGTTGAACAATGCAATCACAGTTAAAATCCCTGCAAGTTATTTTGTGGCTATCTACAAATTGATTCTGAAGTACATATGGAGAGGCAAGAGACCCAGAATAGTCAACACAATATTAAATTAGAAGAACAAAGAGGATTGACACTATGCATCTTTAAGACTTAATATACAGCTGCAGTAATCAAGGAATTGTAGTATTTGTGAAAGAACAGACAAATAGATCACTTGAATAGAATAGAGAGTTTCAGTTAATGGTGTCAGAACAGCTGGACATCCACATACAAAAAAGCTAACCTGGACACAGACCCTACATCTTTCCCAAAAACTAACTTAAGATGGCTCATGGACTTAAATATGGAATACAAAACTGTACAACTCCTAGAAAATAACATCGGATAAGATGTATATGGCTTTGGATATGCTGATGACCTTTTCGATATAATACCAAAGGCATAATCCATTAAGATAATAATTGATAAACTAGACTTCATTAAAATTAATAATTTCTGCTCTGTAAGAATCAATGTCAAGAGAATGGGAAGACAAACTGCAGACAGAAGAAAATGTTTGCAAAAGACACATCTAATAAAGGGCTGTTGTCCATAATATATAAAGAAATCTTCAAAGTAAAGAATAAAAACCTTTAAAACACCACATCAAAGAAGGGATACATATGACAAGTATGTGAAAAGATGCTCCATCATACATCATCAGGGAAATGTAAATTAAAACAATAATGAGACACCACTACACACGTATTAGAATGGCCCAAATCCAGAACACCTACAACATCAAATGTTGGTGAGGATGTAGAGCAATAGGAATTTTCATTTATTGCTGATGGGAATGCAAAATGGTACAGCCCCTTAGGAAGACAATTTGGCAGTTTCTTACAAAAATAAAAATACTCTTACCATAAGATCTAGAAATCTCAATCCCCTGGTATTTACCCAAAGGAGTTGAAAACTTATGTCCACACAAAAACTTGCACAGTTATTTAGCTTTATTCATAACTGCCAAGAGTTGGAAGCAACCAATATATCCTCAGTAAGTGGATAAATAAACTGGTACATCTGGGCAATGGAATATCATTCAACATTAAAAAGAAATCTGCTATGAAGCCCTGGAACAGCATGGAAGAACCTTAAATCCATATTACTAAGTAAAAGAAGACAATCTCAAAAGGTTACCTACAGTATAATTCCAACTACGTGACATTCTGGAAAAGGCACTATAGTGACAATAAACAGCTAAAGGGTTGCTACGGGATAGAAGAGGAGGGATACAGAAATAGGCAGGCATAGAACACTGTTAGGGCAATGAAACTACTCCATATGATACAATATTGGTGGATACATGTCATTATACATTTGTCAAAACCCAAAGAATGTACAACACCAAGAGTTAACTTTAATGTAAACTGTGGACTTTGGATGATAATGTTCTGTTAAGGTAGGTTGGTAGATTGTAACAAACGTAACTGTGATTGACAGATGTTTTTAATGGAGAAGGTTGTGCATTTGTGGCAGCAAAGATTATGTAACAACTCTGTACTTTCTGGTCAATTTTGCTGTGAACTAAAACTGCTCTTAAAAATAAAGTCCATTTAAAATTTTTAAAAAAGGAAAGATAGAACAATGTTCCTGTTCAACAACAACAAAAATGAAGGTAACCCTTATATCCTTTATACCAACTCATAAATTTTTTGATGCCTCTTCAGCTTCCAAGAGAAGTAATTTCTCTTGTAGAAACCTCAATCACCCATACTAAGAGAAACTCCAGATCCCTTTCCTCCCACCTAGCTAATAGTCTGTCCCAAGATTTTTCACATGACAAACTTTGGCTACTGCTCTAAGATGCCAGCTGCCTTGATAAAAGACAAGATTTAATAATCATGTATCTCAGGATAAGTGTGTTGCAGGTACGAAGGTGGGATGTGAGAAATATCAGTCTGAGACAGAGACTAAAAAAAAGAGAGGAGAAAAAATAGAAAAATCAAAGGGGTTCTGAGAAATGTCTTAAAAAGGAAATCAACAAAATGGATCCAGAATAGTAAGAAAGCTTGCAGAATTGTTTCTGCGGATAGGCTCAGATACAAAGTGGGAAAGGAAAGGATGAGCCTTGCTTCCTAAGGAAAGGATGAGAAAACAGGCTGAGACACCGGCCAGACTGCAGTGTGGGCTGGAGCATGGCTGTGAGGAATCATACATGACCCACATCCTACCATCAGTTTGTGTCCTTCATTCAGCACATGTACTGCAATAGGTATAGGAAGGATCTATCTTCCCAACAACTCATTTGTAAGTCAGATACCTCTCATGAATTGGGGTGATTGATTATTGCTCAATGAGTTGGGATGATTGATTTTTGTTAAAAATCTGGCGAGAGCTGGGAGAAGTTTTTGCTGAGTAGGAAAGAGAGAAAGAGTGCTGGATTAAACAGCAGAGGACATAAGAGAAGAGAAGTTGATAAAGATCCACAGGATCTAGCTTTTCCTAAAGGGAGGCTCCGTTCTAGCTGCAGCGAGCATGGTTAGTGTTCTAAGAAGCATATGGGTAGAAAGAGGACAACCGTTTATTAAATATAAATTGAGTATAAATGTTTTTAATAAGTGCAATTAGTTTAAATTACATTAAAAGTTAAATGTTTCATTTTTGAGAGGTAAGGCCAATAGCTTCTAAATTCATTACTGCATCAAAGCAGGTGATGCAGTCAAAACTCAAAACAGTCAAAGGAAGAGAAACAGTTTGGTGAAGAGCAAATAATGGGTCATTCAGAAAGCTAAAATAACCTGTAATGATTTAAAAATGCCATTCTAAAGAGCAAGAAAATAAATGCAGCTGATGTAATTTGGTACTAATATTCTGGTTGCTTATTCATCAGTTTTTAAAATGTATGGTTTACAACCTGGCAACATAAGTAATGCAAACATAGGTTTATTATTCTAATCCTAACATTCAGATTAAAGCTGATCTTTTTCAACAAATTGGATTTAGAGATCCAGTGGCATTTAGAATATATTCTAGGTAGATTTTTAAGGTCTTTAAAAAATATTCTTGATATGAGGTTTTAAGCTAATAGAAGTAATATTTGGCAGATGTATGTAGCTTGAAATGAATTAATTCAAACTTTACAATAAAATGTAGTGTCAAGTTTGAGAAAATACTTCATCATATTGAAAACTGAACAAGTTAATCTGATGTTTGCATAGTTTATAAGGCATTACAGTATGTAGTCATAAGTATTTAAGGGTTTTGGGTCATAAGATTCAGGGATTGGAACTTATAACTTTGCAACAGTCTTAATGTCCTTCTGAGTGTTTGTATGATATAGTTTTAACTAATTCATTATGAGATACACTGACACATATATACATATACACACATACATATGTTTATCATCTCTGTACAGAGGGAGGGTGGAGGTAACAGAGTATTGTGAGCACAGCACGAAAGAATATATAGGGATATTTTCATAAGAAATTAAGCAAAATCATTCATAACATATAATGTAGATCTTAGTAAATGAATAATAATAATATAAAAATTGTATTAATGGATAATTGTTAAATGAATATTGCTTAATATTATTTACTTAAAATGCTTTAACCATTTCAGATGATAAGATATAGTTACCAAGATATTGCTTACTAATTTTTCTCAATCAATCATTTAATGAGTAAGGGTATAATTGTTCCAACTCTGATGTTTTGAAAAAGAAAAATATTGAGAATACACCAAGGGTGGGTGGGAAGGTCAGACACTTTACTTGAGAAAGTAACTTTGGGGTGGCTGAGCTCTGAATCACAAGAGCTGTTGATTTGGTAAAGATATTGATGAATGGGGAAAAAGTACATTCTGTTAAATGAATCAATATGCACAAAGTACTTGAGGTAAATAAAAACAGGAGTGAAGACCAGTGCCTCTGAACTGTAGGTGGTGGGTGGTTAACCTCTCAGATGAGGCTAGAGAATAAGGGCAGTAAGTATACCATCATCTGTAGGCTTTATTACAAATATTAGTGCTTGTCTAAGAGAACCATGACTCTGTGGAGGATTTGAAATTGAGGGGTGGATTGTAGCATCTGCATTTTGCAGATTGCTTTGTCATTTGGAGATAACAGATTTTAGGAGAAAGTCCAAGTGTGTAGACTTAGGGTTAAAAGTGGCAGAGTGAAGTATTTTTATTTACTTTCCTAGAAACACACAGAAAGAAAAATACATGTGTGTATGTGTGTGTGTGTGTGTGTGTGTGTGTAATTATCAAGTAGTGAAATAATGAATTATGAATAATATCTTCCAAATAATAACCAAATAGGTCCAAAACAAGAGAACATATTGAAAGTTAACACAAATTCTTCTATACCTCAGGTAGAAAATGTACGTACATATTAAAAGTGAATGTCATGTCTCTGAAAGGCTTATCTACTGTTCCTTTGATTAGCAAAACAAGATCTAAGGGTTTGGAGGCTCAAAAGAGAAACAGGAGAGTCACTGACACTGAGACTCCAGGTCTCAGAGTGGAGAGTGGCAGGCAATGGAAAAGTAAAACCACACCTGTATCAACTAAAAACCTCCCCTTCCCAGTTAAGAGGCTGCTGGAGGAAAGATGTTTGAAAGGTGGGAGAAGGGACACAAGATTAGATTAAAATGTAGAGTCTGTGAATAAAGGAACTCCAAACCTTGACCGCCTCCAAAATCTGAGCATAGAATTGGCTCACTGAAAAAGAACACAGCAGATTTTTGGAGAGTAGCTCATTAGGTAAATTGATTTGAAATTGTAAACTGTAGATAGCCCCAGGGGAGGCTCCTGACTCTCAATGTACTTCAGACTCTGCTGAAGGCCACCAGTCACAGTTCAGAAAGGAACAAGTGCAAGACCTGCAGAGATGCAGCAAACCAAACTGAAATACACAAAATAACAAACTACAGCAGAAGCACATAAACTCGTGACAATAACAACAAACAAAACATGGAAAAGCGAGGAAGATGAAAGCAACATCTAACAAGTTTCAGCTTTGGAATCAGCAGAGGTCCAAAATTCAGTTATCTACACTTTTGTATCATTTGTGAAAATGTGCACATATACTGAAATAGGTATGAAAGCACAAAAAAAGAATTTAAAGGAAAGATGCCAGGCCAACAAAAAGAAACAAACTGAAATGACCTGATACAGCTCAGGAAGAAATAGAAGAGAAAAATAAAACCATTACAGAGTTAGAGGAAAATTTAGAGACAGTATAAAGTAGAATGAACCTGGTTGACAGCACAATGATAAACATAAATTCAAGAACTGATAAAAAACGCACAAAAAGAAAAGAAATAAATAGGATCAGTAGTATTAGAAGGGATAGTATTTCTGGAAGATATAACAGGCAGATAATTTGTGTTTCTGGGAAGAAAATATGCACGTAGAAAAAGATATTTCAATGGATGATAACATTTCCTTTCTTTTAAAAAGGTGATTTGGATCTCACAAAATTTGATTCAGAAAAGGCAATACCATGGCATACATTGTAAGATTTAGAACTTGAAGGTTAATGATAATAATAAAAAGCACACAGGCAGAAAGCCTAAGGTTTTTTTCATATTTCTACCATGTCAGGAGATAATGTTGGACAATCTAAGAATATCATGCTCAGCTTTCTCCCAAGGCATTGTTCTCAAATTCATAAAACTCAGGAAAATGTCTTACTCTTGAGTTATCATTGAAAGACATAGTAATTGATAACAAAATAAGCCAATGATTATAATGAAATTAATAGATCAGTAAAGTATATGGCTTGATTAAAAAAAAAGAAAACTAGGCTAAGAGTTGACCTATCCAAATAAATATTTAAGACTCACCAATTCTTCTGTACTTCTTTGTATTTTATAGTGATCTTATGCCATTTTTTCATAAGGGAAACACTAAAGTAATAATATTGGGAAACTAGTTAAAAGGCAGTTGTCATAGTCTACCATCTATAAGACTCCTTAGTTCAAAATCAATTTTATCACTTACTGAGACATTTGCAATAATTTCAAAACTTTTTTTCTTTTAATCATTCCATTTCATTATTGTATATACTGAGTAAGAGTTTTTTTTATAATGTAAAATACATTATGTCATTTCCATGTTTAAAAACATTCAATACTTTTCTTAGTTGGACTAAAATTCAAACTTGTCATATGAATGATCTAGTCACCACCCATGTTTAAAACCTTATCTCGCACCAATCTAATCAATCTAATTCCTAGTTCAATATATTCCAGCCACAATGACCTTCTAACTAGCTATTTATTTCATGATCCAAAATCATCATATACTAGCCATTGTCCAACCTGGGGATGCCTTTCCTCTAAACTTCACATAAGTGCCTCTTCCTTATTGTTCAGACCTCAGGTTAAATGTTCCCCAGGATAACATAGCTATACAGTCTCTTGCTATCTCATTGACTTACTTTCATCTTTCTTTTTTCCAGTTTTACAGAGGCATAATTGACAAATAAAATTATAACATATTTAAAGTGCCCAGCATGATGATTTGAAATACATATACAGTTTTGAAAGGATTCCCACTGAGTTAATTAACACACCCATCACCTCATGTATTTACTTTTTGTTGTTGTTGAGAACACAAGTTCTAATCTCTTAGAATATTTCAATTATATAACAGTCTTATCAGCTAGAGTAACCATGCTCTACATTAGATCCTCAGACCTATTTCATCTTATAAAATTTTACTCTTTACCAGTCTTTACTCACCTCCCAGTCACTGGCAAAGACCATTCTATTCTGTGTTCTATGAGTTTGATTTCTTTTAGTTTCCACATGTAAGTGAGACCATACAATATTTATCTTTTCTCTCTTGTTTACTTAACTTAGCATAATGCATTCTAGGTTCGCCCACATTGTCATACATGAAAAGATTTCCTTATTTTTGTGGTTCAATAATATTCCAATATATATTTATATATCACATTTTCTTTATTCTTTTATTCAGTGAAGGACATTTCATTGTCTCCATACTTTGGGCTACCATGAATAATTCAGCAATGAAAATGAGAGTACAGATATCTCTTCAAAGACACTGACATCATTTTCTGTGGATATATACCCAGAAATGGGATTGTGGACTGTATGGTAGTTCTATTTTTAGTTTTTTGAGGAAACTGTATATTGTTTCCACATTGGAAACCAGTTTGGAAATATCCAGTTCACACCAGTACCAACAGTGCATGATGGCTCCCTTTTCTCAGCATCCTCACCAGCATATATTACCTCCTGACTTGTAGATGACAGCCCATAACAGGTGTGAAGTGATATCTCATTGTGGTTTTGATTTTATTTCCTTGATGATTAGTGATGTTGAGCACCTTTTCATGTACCTGTTGACCACCTGGAGGTCTTCTTTAAAAAAAATCTCTATTCAGGTCCTTTCCCCCTTTTTTTAAATTGGATTATTTGCTTTTCTGCTATTGAGTTATATAACTTCCTTGTATATTTTGTATATTAACTTCTTATGGGATATGATTTGCAAATATTTTCTCATTCCATAGGTTGCATTTTCAGTTTGTTGATGGTTTCCTTTATTGCATAGAAAATTTGTACTTCGATATAGTCTCACTTATTTTTGCTTTTGTTTCATTTCCTTTTGGTGTCAAATAAAAAAATCAGCATCCCAGATCTCTGGGGACAATTGATGTGCTCACTAAATTGGAAGCCTGGCCCTCAGAGAGAAGCTTTTAAAGCATGTAGATAAATCCATTTCAGTGGAAGACTGGGAGGTAGCTTTTTTTAACCCAATTCGCCTCTCCTGAACCCTGGGGGAATTGTTGTAATGATGTACACGTTAGGAATTGCTTCTTTGCTGCAGTTTTTTGGATCTCCTGATTACAAGCCCTGTTGGCTTTCAGACTTGTTCTGGGGACCTGTCCCTCAGATGACAGACTAAAAGCTGGGGCACTAGATGTGGGATCTAAGCCCTTAGCTTCTCAGGGAAAAGCTGAGAGTTGGGGGTTCCCTCCCGATTGTAGGATGCTGTGCCAGGGGTGGGATTTATGACAAGACTGTGTGTCAGGATTTCCTACCTGCTTTAATGTTGTCTATTTTCACTTGCCTGGTGTGTAGGCATCACTCACCTAGTTTCTAGATCTCTCTCAGAGGTAATTGCTTCAGTGTAACTGTGCATTTGGTGTGTCTGTGAGAGCAGGGGAGCTCAGGAGACTCCCGTGTCACTATCTTGGTCTATTCTGATTCTTTCATTGATTATTTTTGTCTTCAACTCTTTAGAATATAAATACTATGACTCTCTAGAATATAAATACTATGAGAACAGAGACCTTGTCTATTTTATGTACTGCTGCATCCTAATGATTGGAATAATACTGACATTAGTAACCTTTTAATAAGTACCTCTTAACTAATTGAATTAAGCAAACTCAAAGGCAAGAAAATGTTAGTCATCCAATATCTTAGTTCAAATATACATTTGTCAGTTCAAAAAACTTGAAACATTAGGAAAATATGTTGCAACCTCCCTCTGATAAGAATACAAAATACTGGGTCACAATAATTCCAGCCTTTAGGCATAATGCTTTTCTGTAAGGTAAACATTATCAAGTTTTTTTTCTTAGATTTTGCCATTACAAATGTTTATAATTCTATATAGTAGTCCAGTATCATCTCTTAAAAGCTTAGATGTTAAATTAACTTTTCTTAAGTGATATCTTTTAGAAGGGACTCCTTGTACTTTTATACCAAATATTTACATGAAATAAATCTATTTTAAAAATTTCATATGATAATTTGCTTGTATAGTGTTTTAGTCAGCTCAGGCTGTCATAGCAATAAACAAAGACTGGTGGCTTAAATAACAGAAATTGATTTTCTCACAGTTCTGACAGCTGGAAAGTCCAAGATTAAGGTACCAGGGGTACCAGCAGGGTTGTTTGGTGAGAACTCTCTCCCTGGGTTGAAGGTGGCTTTTTTCTCATCATGCCCCCATTTGGCCTTTTCTTAGTGACTATACAGAGAGACAGAGAGAACTCCCTCTACCTCTTCCTCTTCTTATAAGTCACCAATACTATCAGGTTAGAAATCTAGTCTTAAGACCTCTTTTAATCTTACCTCTTAAACGCTCTACTTCCATGCACAATAACATTGAGAGTTAGGATTTCAACATGTAAATATTGAGGGGACACAATTCAGACAATAGAATAGAGATAACTGAATAAAAATATATATTGATGTCCTAAAAAGTAGCAGCCCCAGAGTTCTGGTTTTGCAGTCTGAAAACAAAACAGACAGAGTTTACCATCCATAAATCATAGTGCCAAAGGAGAGGTCTGTAACCGGTGAACCTCTGTGGCTCTGTGTACCTGATTCTAATCCATGCAATTGAGAAAGTAAAATATTACAGTCAGGCATTCAGAAATTTGAAAACATACAGAGTTGAATCTTCTATTTATTGTTTGGTGGGGTGTATAAAGAGAGAACAAATGTGTATTGAAGGGTCATATTTCTTACCGAGAGTTAAGCACTTTACTCATGCAGATAATGTACTCATAATTTATAAAATTATGACTCTTTGAAAAAAATTACCTAATCCCCGACTCAAGTCTTTTGTATTTGTGCGTGATAGTGACTTATGCCATGATAAATTTTTTATAAAAATTCAGCAAATATATAGTGAATCTGCTGAAGTGTACATTCATTTAAAAGTAGCCAGTCCTTCAATATTGACTTATGGTTATACAAAATAAACATATTGATTTATATATCACTCAGTAATTCATTCAAAATAGATTTTTGAATGTTTTCAATGTAATAATCCATTGGTGAAGCTGGGAGGTATTTCTTCATATATTACACATAGTAGTTGATCAAATATGTTTTGTGTAGAAAATTAATGATTATCTAGGAGACACATTTTTTTTGAGACAGACAAGGTTAGAAATTTGAAGAATAATTGTATTAACAAGCCAGAATGTATACCAAGTGCTCCATAAGTAAATGAACTCTTTTATCTTCTCTGTACAGTGAAAATAACACAGTATCTGAGTACATAGGTACTAATAAGCTGCCAGAGGACAGATATATTTCATTGTTAAACTAATACTCTGTGTCATTAGCATAGGAATCATCAAAGAAACATTTGAATGAGGAAAGGTAGGCAAGTCTGGATTTTAGATAAGCAGGGCATATCAGTCAGTTTTCTCTGTGGATTAAACCACCACAGAAGTTCAGTGGCATGTAGCAATAAGCATTCATTTCTTTTCATGTATCTGCTACTCATTTGGGTGGATTTGCAAAAGCTGTGGATATATGGTTCAGCCTGGTCAGCTAAGTTTCGGACTGTGGATCCAGCTTAACTTGGTTACAAATGGTGTTCAGTTTTCTTCCATGTGTCTTCATTCTGGGCAGATGAAGGAGCAACAGACACCCAGAGGATGCTCGTAGTGATCTCTAGAGTGCCATCACCAACACATGTGTCAAATCATGCTTGCATTATATCTGTTAGTACGCCACTGGCCAAAACAATGGTGCACATCCATGCCAACATCAATTAGGCAGACATGTACACTCTTCCCATGGTTGGTGAGGAATAGCAATTAATATATGCTGAAAAGTAATCTAATTTTCACAGTGTATTATCTTGTTCATAAGAATTCAATTTACTTTCTTTATTCATGCAAAATTACTCAGTTTCTCCTTAAGGAATATATGACCAAATTCTCATTAAAAGATTTCACTTTAGAATGATATCAAGTTCAAAGTTTAGGAACTTGTAATTTACATTAGGCCTAGATTCATCTGCTCTTGAACCAGAAACTAACATACTCAAAAGAAAGGTTATTTGCTCCCTAATACCCAGCATAAAATAATGGAAAAGGGACATAACAACTATGTTAACAATCCCATGCAAAAAGGAGAGTGCATATAATATTCACTGATCCAATAAAAATTCGAAAATGTTGCTGGTTTAATGTTACCAGGTCATCCACCTAAAGTGTTAGAGAAGGTTCCTGGGTGAGTCTTCAGATGGCTTCCTGGGAGTGGTTTTCCAGTCTAGTTTTCCACAGTTCTTGGATCTACCTTCTGGGGCTTGCTTCATTTTACATTACTCCTCTTGGCCTTTTCTTAAGAAAGCATTTGAAATACATCATTCATTGGTAAATGAACAGCATTTTTAGCCTCTTCTTAATTCTAGAAAATTGGGAGCCATTCTTTTTATACCTCTTATAATCTCAGTTTCTTTTAATCTGAGCTACTTGTACTTTTGCCAATAGAGACCTCTCAAAACTATCACATGTGTTCTATGCATTTGCTCCTAATCAACTTTATTTGCCCAAAGCTAAACATGAAATTTTTTTCCAGACTACCTTTCTTTCTAGATTTACTTATCTATAATTTAGACACATATGCTTTTGCCAAACTCTGCCATCAAGCTTTCTAAGAGCCCCTTGGCCCAGTTGAGGGAATGTACTACAGTCACCTTAATTCTCTCAGAGGTCTAAAAAAACTATTACACACACTTTTGAGTTTGTCTCTGATTTAGACACAGTTTCATTTTCAGCTCTGTTAATTCTGGGCTATTTCCTGAACTCTGCTTGCCGATAGGTCAGCTCCTTCCTGAGCTTATCTTGTTCTCATGGTGTCCTATCTAATTGTGTTAGTCAAAGCTCTCCCAAGTAGCAGAACCAACTGGATACATGTAGATATGCAGAAGAGGAGATTTATTATAGAAATTAGCTCATATGCTAATAGAGGCCAAGAAATCCCATAATCTGCCATCTGCAAGCTGGATAACCAGGAAAGCTGGTTGTACAATTCAATCTGGGTGCAAACATCTGAGAACCAGGGGAGCAGATTCTCTAAGTGCCAAAGTCTGAAGGTCTGAGAACCAGAGCTCCAATAATCAAGGGTAGGAAAAAATGGACATCCCATCTCAAGAAGAGAGAATTCTCCATTCATTTTTGTTGTTGTTGTTGTTCTATTCAGGCCCCTAGCTGATTGGATGATGAAATCCACATTGGGGAGGTAAATCTTTTTACTCAGTCTACTGAATCAAATGCTACTCTCTTCCAAAAGCACCTTTGTAGACTCATCCAGAAATAATGTTTTGCCAGCTTCTGGACATCCCTTAGCCTAGTCAAATTACACATAAAATTAACCATCACACAAATGTATTTAATTACAACCAGCTTACATTTTCAAGATACTGTCTCAAAATTGCCTAGCTCAACACTGCCAGTTCAGTACATACATTTTCTTTTTTCTTCATTACTACTAGATTCAATTTTACCAAATGTTTTGCACTACATTACACAGATCATTTTCCTCAGCTGCATTCAACAATTTCCTTACCATCCTGCCAGTTACCAAAAACATTGCCACACAGTTTAGGTTTTAATTATGTCGTAACAATACTCTTAGGACTAATTCTGTACTAGTAAGTTTTAGTTGCATAACAACCAACCACAAAATCTCTGTGGCACACAGAAATAAGCCCTTACTTCTTATTCCTGCAGCTGTGACGTAGATGGAGTGCAGAGGCTGGCTGCCCTGGTCTCAGAGTTCTGTGTTTAGGTTCACATTTGTTCAAGTACGTTCATTCTGAAGCCAGAACTGAAGGCGGCAGAAACGATCTGGGGAAAGCTGCTCTTATGGTAGAACGCCAGAGCACAAGATTATTTGCCTAAAAGCACAGGCTTCTGTTAATTCTTGTTAGGTACACTAACATACCACTGCACGAATAAAGTCACCTGTGGAAGCCCAACATTAATGGGGCAGGGACAATTTTCTTTCCATAGAGACCAAGGTTTGCAGGGAAGGAGCAAATGTTTGCTAAACAATAACTGAATCTGCCAACACAAGGCAAAACATAAGAAGAATACAGTGACTGTTAAGTCCTGCTGTGAAGGTGAATAAGCATGGACTTTTGGCTTTGTCTGCTTAACCTAAACTTGAGACCTACCAGTGTCTGTGGGAAATTCATGGATTTTTTCCAACATAAAAGTAGACTGTAAGATTCAAGGATAACAGAATGTGATTGGATTCTGGTGTTTGAGTTGCAGAAAAGTAAAGAAAACTGGCAGCTCAGTCAAAGGGAGCTGAACCCCAGGGAGGAGAGACTGAGCAGGGCAAGGTTTTACATGCACTTATGTTCTCTTCCCTATTTACCCATTCCTTCACATTAAAAAAGGAAAACATTAATCACAACAGTAGTTCCATAGGCTAATATCAAGATGGCATAAAGACGAAATTAATTATATGCTTAGCATGAGCAACCACTACAGAATACTATACAATGGTCAAAACCTAAAAGGAACATGGTTCTATGGGTGTGTGTCTTTCAAAGGTAAGCACATATTCAGGAATATATCCCAAACACATAACAGGAAATGGGGAAGATTAAGACCAAGCCTAGATAAAAAGGAAATAAGTTAAATAAGAGCCTGGCATGGATTGATGTAGTATGCTATGGACTAAGGAGTATATTTAATTCAACCCTCTGTTCCTGAGATCTCTTGAACATTTGAAAATATGAGATGAGCAGCAAGCAGACATACACAGAATCATGGCAGATGTTGAGACTCATATATCCTAACAGAGGCTACTAAATACGTGAAGGATCCCAGAAGTCATACATTAATAAAATGGTGGATAACTGAGTGACAGCAGGCAAAATTTCAAATCCAGTGAGAGAAATCAAAGGAAGGCACTAGCAATAAGAACTTTCTAATGCCAATGTTCTTCAGTGAAAAAGACTGTCTCAGTCTAAGGCTCTGTGTATGATTTTTGGAAGTGTTCCACCATCAAATGCTATCTATGAAGTGCTGTGCTAGCTAATATGCAAAGAGGGCTTGGGAAATAATGTAAAGTAGATTGAGAAAGTATTTTTATGGTAAAGATATAGTTATAAAGATGGGAACAAAATATTATTTCTGTGGCCCAGCTTCTGGCATACAAAATAGAATTTGTTGAAATGGAATTTATCTGTTCTTTCACTTGTTAAGAAGGATTTACTATTCTATGTGGTTGTAGTCACCTCTTGGGGAGGTTGTTCAGTACCTACATGATTTTCCCCTAGAGATGGAGCCCTGACGAACACAAGATGGAATGGACTAGAGAGTAAGGATAGGGAGATCAATGTTCCTATGGAATGAATAGCTGATTCTGGCAAGATTTCCAGGAGATGTATGGCTATGGATAGAATATAATCATATCAGAATTGATTTGCTGTGCCTGACCTCATTGTATACCAAAGTACCACAAACTGAATGGGAATTACTTTAAGGAGGAGGTGGGTCCACTACAAAGTAAACTGTCTATCCTGACAAATATGCGGTTTTCCCTTTCTAGCCTCCTCTGCCTCCTCTTGTCCTTAAGTCAGATGCCTTGCCTATTTGTTTGACCGTGACCCTGAAACATTCTTCTCTATGAACAACCTCATTGCTGCCTCAGTTGGTAAGAAATGACTTGTGTTTTTAAAATAAATCCCAGTTACCTTACAGTCTCACGCAGTGTGCCTCTTAACCCAGAAGGTACTGTTATATTAAAGCTACTAGTAAGTAGTAAAAGGGTAGAAAGAGAGGCAGCATTTCTTCTATCCTTAGGTAAACAAAGGCTAACAGACCAGAGAGAAGAAAAGTTCTTTTTGTTGTGATTCTTTTTCTTTATAACTTATAATAAACATTTTATCAAAATTAATCTCTCAGTCTTATTCCATTTCTTTTCAAATCTAGATGCAAGCAGTAGTAGTGGAATTATTAATGATACAGACCAATGATTTTTCCTTTATCAACAAAAATGAATCTATAAAGCATCTGAATAATATACAAATGTTTTTGCTTCTCTTCTAAACATTTGAAATTCTTTTTGGTCAACTGAAATGGAAATTAGAAGAAAATGAAGCCCCATTTGCTTTAATAAAGTTAAGCATGGACAGAACAGAAAGACAATTGGCTAAAGAGATTTTTCTTCATCACAGTGATGTGGTTAGCTTTCAGGGGCACTGCCTGTGTTCACCACATAGAACCCCTCTATGTGTGCAGTAACTTGCAAGCAGAGCCTTGTAAAATTCTTTCTCCTTTTTTACTCTCCTATTTATTATAATTCCTAGTCTACCTGAGAAATTTTAAGAAGTGGTATAATGCACTCAGCCAAGACTTACAATGCCATGTGTTAAGTTGGGAGAGTAAAAAAAAAAGTGCTTTCCTGAGTTGTTACGATTTTCTTCCTCTCTAATTTACTTCCTCTTCTGCACCTGTGGTGATTGGCTAACATTGCTGAGCATAAATGGCTGGTCACCCTCATGTATAATTCATGCAATCAAAACTTTGCAACTGTGCACAATTTTGAGTCCAATGCCCTATGTGTCCAAATGGGCTCTCTCTACGCTGTCAAGGCTTCCTGCAACATGGCTTGCTCTACTCTTATAAACTGAAGCACTAATGAAGTTGTCCGAATGGTTCTAGAGAGAGCAGTTTAATTAGGCACTGCTTCTAATTGGGATTGGCTGACAGGTGGCCTTGAACATTGAAAGACTCAAAAACAAACAAACAGCTTTCCTCATATCAAACCAAATGCTTATTTGGCTTACTGGGAAATGTGCACGAAGAGATTTTAATCTGTGACTTTTCATTTCAGAGGAATGAAAGTAATGCTGCAGAAAAAGGTATGTATTGTTACTTCACAGTGTTTCTAAACCCAGCATAAATTCAATAATTATGCAATTAGGTTTGAATTACCAAAATGAATGCTTCTGATGCATTGGGAATTGCAGAGTATGTTATCTACAATATGCACATGACTCTGAGTAGATAAGTGAAATTAGCCAATACTAATAGGGAAAAATTTCTTATTGTCCTTTCTTAGATGCATGATTTCATGATTTGGTGTTGTATCCATAACCATGCGCTAGTCATAGAAGAGAAAAAATAGAAATATTATGAAATGTTAAATGTTTTCCATGTGCCAAATATGAGACACTTGCAAATTTGCAGTTTTTCACCATGGGAAATTCCCTGCAAACTTAGGCAGCTGTTTTTTTCCCTCATGAAAAGTAACACTTTCATGTCTTCTTGGTTATTTTTCAATTATACCTAAGCTTATTTTGTCTTCAATATTGGAACTGCATGCTTTATCTAGTTCATTCAGTGAAGAGCTATAGTCACATGTAGAGTTTGTCATTCTATTTGGTATGTAAACACATGAAACTTAATATTAAGAAAAACCCAGGAAAGCAGCTGAGAAGGCACAGTCAGAAGCAGAAGAAGACTCATTTATTTAACCAAACATGCATGTACTGAAAATCTACTATGCATGTGTAAGGCACTGTTATATAAACCAAAAGGTATATAAGGTCAATACAATTCAGATGCTGTCCTCAAATAGTTTGCAATCTAATAAAAGACAACAGTGAGTTGTACATTAAACTATAATACAAAACAAGGAGTGATAAGGCCCTATGTCTCCTCACCACATATAAGTATTTCCCTCGCTGTCCATAGTAGTGGTGCACAACTTCATCAAGGACTCCTTGTACCTAAGTCCTAATAAACCCTCATTTCCCCTACACCATCTCTGGGTCTGTTCTTTGGTCGCTTGAACACTTTCCTTGCACAACTTGACAGCTGGTCATGTGACTGGACTTGTGATTACTCGCCTATATAGAATAACACTATCAAAACATCTGGCTGGAAAGGTAGGAAAGCAATAATATATACGAGAAGAAGGTGATTCAAATAAGAAGGATTTTTCTACTTAGTAAAAGAAACACAGACATTTTACTCAAACTACTGTTAAAAAAGAGACCAGGGACTATGAAAGGGGAAATAATTGTTGGAAAAGCAGTCTAAAGCAGGACTTTTCAATACATAATGCACATATAAATCACCTACCTATTTAAAGGATCATGGTGAACTTTATCAGCAATATGTATCTCAGTATAAGAGTATGATGTTTTGTGCTGAGACTAGCTTTGTGTTGAAGGGAAGAGGGCAGAGAGCATGTGAAAACTGGGTGCTTGTTAAGGGAAGGAGAGAGATTCTAGATAGCTAACTTTAATTGTTTAGAATGGTTAGAAAGAATTTGTTTCAGCAAATGTGGAAGGGTGTCATGGGTGATTTAAAGAGCCTGAGCTTCAGTCAGCACATTTCACACATAAAAACGTTGCTTAACAATAATCAAAACTTTCTTTCAAAGTTTTTCAGTTTTACTGAAGGAAAGAGGGAGAAGAAAATGGAAAAATAAATAATTAGTTTAACACTTATATACTTAAGTTTCTGCAAAAGTGACACATTGTAAGGCCTGGATTATAGCCAAGGTTAGCTATATATTAGGAAATCAACCAACTAAAGATATAAATTTAAAAGTTGCAAAGCCCTCTGTATGAAATATTTTAAATTATAGTGAAAAATCCAATAATCATGAGCTTGTATAAGGGATTTTTTTTGTTGTTCCTTATTTTATTTAAAATTTATAGCTTTGAACAGATTCACATTTCATCTAAAACACTGATAAATTGTGTGAGAGTTTGTGTGTTTGTATCCAAAATATATGAGGGTCACCTAGATCAATTGCTTAGAAGCCATAGTTTAAATAAAGTATGGTTTTGAAAACAGATGACAAAATATGAGAGCTATTTTTTTAATAGAAGTTTTAACATGAAAATTAGAGTAGACTTACTTTCCTGGTGAAAAATAGAGCTGATGGATATAATTTAAAAGAAGCAAATTTTGACTTAATAAAAGAGAAAAGAGTTTAACAGCTTAAAATGTTCAACAATTGATTAGGAGGAGGCTAGATCACTTGAAGGTTGATTGACTATCTGCTCCAGGACACTCTGGTGGAGATACATTTAATGATCACCAGGATTCTAAAATGGATTTTAACATGTCTTTTAATTTAATAGTATTAACCCGTGTGTATAGATACAGTCTTCAAATTTTTATTCTTATTGTGAAAATTTACTCCTTCATCAGGTTCAAACACATTAAATTCAACAAATAGAAAACACAAGTCTGATTACATTAGTATGGGTAACCACAGAATTTTAAGAATGTCGTTAAAATGTTCCTATGCCAAGTAGTTTTCAGAAATCTACAGTCTGGGCCTGATTCTGAATACCTGGGGTTCATTCAAGCTATCAGAGCAAGCCAATTACATTACAGTTCTTCTGTTTTCCTGCTTGTTTCTCTCTCTGTTGATTAGGAAACTTTCCTTCAAATGAGTTGTTAGTATTTTCATTTCATTAATTTGAAGACGTGGATCCAGATTATATAAAGAAACCTAAAGCTTAGCTATACACTAATCAGTCAGATATTAATAAATACCTGTGAGATGAAGTTGATGAGGCCACAGGGAATGCATGTTACCTTAGGAAGTTGATGAGCTTATTTCATGACATAAGTAGCTTTACATTTATGGACTTAGAAGGAATCATGATTTTTAAAATTGTTTTCATTTTAATTTTTTCCCTTTCAAGAAATTCATTTGAAAAGAGTAGTTCATTAATATCTAGCATGAGAGCAAATTCCATACTATATATTCATAATATTCAACACTTACAATGATTACAAATTCTATAATAGTAGAGGGAGGGGTGTAAGAGATCATTTCCTTATGAAAGAGGATCATACAATTATTACAACGATCAAATTTTAGACTCAAATCAAGATAAACTATATATATATATATATATATATATATACAGCATCATGCATTTTTTCATTCAAACATAATGATCATCTTTTACCTTGTGAAATTAAGACCATTGTAGCATGCATTTTTGGTTTTTGAGCACAGTTTTTGGCATACTTGTGCAAGGAACTGTGGTACCACGATGGATAAGATACTTCTTGACTTATAGCAACTCAGGGTCTTGTGGAGGTGAAAGTCACAAGAGAGTTTTAAATCATAATCTGTTAAGGAAAATGATGAAAAGTATCCAGAGGCTGTAAGGAAGATATAGAGTAGATGATAGCTAAGATGAGTTTTGAATAGTGTATAAAATGCATGTTCATGTTTTAAGGACTATGAGTTGTAATTTTACCATGGTAGTGGTATTCGTGCAAATTTCTTCATTTAAAAAATTATTACACTTATGAAATTTTATTCAATTTAGCACATTATGGGGAAAAATCACAAACCTTCTTGCTAAATATATAGGAAACTGATGTAGTAGCAAATGGAATGCAAAAATCCTTTGAATGTAAACAAATCAAACTTAATCAAATACATTTTAGTTTTCCATAGTTTTTTACTTTTGCATAAATATAAAAATAATTCCTATACAGTTGCATAAAATTTGAAAAGAACACAAAATGCAAAGAAATTGAAGTGCCCCCAAAATTTAATAGTTTACACAGAAGTTTGGAAATTAATATCTTATTTTTCAATTTAACACTCACAATTACTTGTTTATTCAAATATCATCACTATGACCATCACAAACATTTATTATGTGTCAGGTTATGTTTTAACTTTCATAGATTTACTCATTTAATTCTCACAACTATTTTATGAGATAAATACTAAGTATTCATTCCCATTTGAAAGAAAACTGAGATATTGAATGGTATAATTATTCAATATAGTTTTAAGAATTAGGATCACACACATTCTCCATTCTCCCTCTCCATCACTAAAAGTAGTGAGGGAGTCTCAAAAGAAGCAAGTAGAAAATACCTGATGAAGGTGATCAAGATCAGATTAAAAAGCAAAATAGCATACTGAGACACATGAGGTTGCTTACAGAGAGAACTACTTTTTGATTTATTTTCCATGGAAGCTGCAGTGAGGAAGTTCAGTGTGATAGAAACAACTAGCAAGAATGCAATTGACTGAGGCAATTAAGCAGGATCAATGAAGCAGATCAACTTTCCATATCATTCCAATTCCTTTAGGCAGAAATTGTGAAAGGACTGTTCTAATTTAAGCAGTAGTATCCTTTAAATAAAAAGGCAGAGGAGTGCCCCAGGTGCTTTGCAGTTGCAAGGAAGCACGGGTAGTATATAACTCTGGAAGATCAGCTACCTGTGTGTACTAGACATATGTTAATCTCAGTAACTATAGAAAATAAACCTCAAAAAAAATACCGGGCTGGAGCCAAGATGGCAGTGTGAGTAGGACAGTGGGAATCTTCTCCCAAAAACATACATATTTTTGAAAATACAACAAATACAACTAATCCTAAAAAAGAGACGAGAAGACACAGGACAACAGCCAGACTACATCCACACATGTGAGAACTCAGCGGCTGGTGAAAGGGGTAAGATACAAGCCGCAGCCCGGCAGGACCCGAGGCCCCTCACCCTAACTCCTGGTAGGAGGAGAGGAGTCAGAGCAGGGAGGGAGAGGGAGCCCAGGACTGCTAAACACCCAGCCGCAGCCATCCGCACCAGAGTGCACACACAGTGTATGCGTGGGGTCCTGGATACTAGGGAAACAGGACAGTAAGACCTTTGAGCAGGTCCTGAAGTCAGCGCCCCAGTAACAAAGAAAAGTGAGTGCTTTTTGAAAGTTTTAAAGGGACAGGGACTCCACAGCTGGATGGAAGCATCCTGGATCACAGTCCAGCGGTGGGAAATTCCAGGGAACGCCGGTAGCACTAACCCCCTGGGAAATACCTCTGAGACCCCTCACAGAGGTAAACAGCCAAACAGACCCCCATCCATTACCCCTCCAGGGCCCCACCATAGCAGAGCAGCAGCCTGAGGCTGGCCATGGCCACAGCAAGGGAGCTTCCTCCATACCAGCTGGGCAAGATACAGAGACCCAGTCTACACACAATTGCCCAACACAAGCCACTAGGGGCCGCAGTTGTCCCAGTAAAGAAAGGCCAGGAGCAAGTGGAAAGTCTTGGCTCTCCCAGCTGAGAGACAAGTCAATAGAACACCATTGCACCTATCAACATGAAAAGGCAAAAATATTTGATCCAGACAAGACTAACCCAGACAGCTTTGACATCTACTACATCTTCCCCTGAGAAGGAACCTGGGGAGATAGATTTAACTAGTCTTCTTCAAAAAGAATTCAAAACAAAAGTCATAACCATGTTGATGGACTTGCAGAGAAATATGCAAGAACTAAGGAGGAAGAATACAGAAATAAAACAAGCTCTGGAAGGACTTCAAAACAGAATGGATGAGATGCAAGAGACCATTAATGGACTAGAAAACAGAGAACAGGAACACAGAGAAGCTGATGCAGAGAGAGATAAAAGGATCTCCAGGAATAAAAGAATTTTAAGAGAACTGTGTGACCAATCGAAATGGAACAATATCTGCATTATAGGGGTACCAGAAGAAGAAGAGAGAGAAAAAGGGATAGAAAGTGTCTTTGAAGAAATAATTACTGAAAACTTCCCCAAATTAGGGGAGGAAATGGCCTCTCAGACCACAGAGGTACACAGAACTCCCATGACAAGGGATCCAAGGAGGGCAACACCAAGACACATAGTAATTAAAATGGCAAAGATCAAAGACAAGGACAAAGTATTAAAGGCAGCCAGAGAGAAAAAAAAAAAAGGTCACCGACAATGGAAAACCCATCAGGCTATCATCAGACTTCTCAACAGAAACCCTACAGGCCAGAAGAGAATGGCATGATATACTTCATGCAATGAAACAGAAGGGCCTTGAACCAAGAGTACTGTATCCAGCACGATTATCATTTAAATATGAAGGAGGGATTAAACAATTCCCAGACAAGCAAAAGTTGAGGGAATTTGTCTCCCACAAACCACCTCTACAGGGCATCTTACAGGGACTGCTCTAGATGGGAGGACTCCTAAAGAGAGCACAGAACAAAACACCCAACATATGAAGAAGGGAGGAGGAGGAATAAGAAGGGAGAGAAATAAAGAATCATCAGACCATGTTTATAATAGCTCAATAAGTGAGTTAAGTTAGAGAGTAAGATAGTAAAGAAGCTAACCCTGAACCTTTGGTAACCACAAACTTAAAGCCTGCAATGGCAATAAGTACATACCTTTCAATAATCACCCTAAATGTAAATGGACTGAATGCACCAATATAAAGACACAGAGGAATAGAATGGATCAAAAAGCAAGACCCTTCCATATGCTGTTTACAAGAGACTCACCTCAAGCCCAAAGCCATGCACAGACTTTAAGTCAAGGGATGGAAAAAGATATTTTCATGGAAACAACAGAGAGAAAAAAGCAGGTGTTGCAATACTAGTATCAGACAAAATAGACTTCAAAATAAAGAAAGTAACAAAAGATAAAGAAGGACGTTACATAATGATAAAGGGCTCAGTCCAACAACAGGATATAATCAATATAAATATATATGCACCCAATACAGGAGCACCAACATATGTGAAACAAATACTAACAGAATTAAAGGAGGAAATAGAATGCAGTGCATTCATTTTGGGAGACTTCAGCACACCACTCACTCCAAAGGATAGATCCACCAGATAGAAAATAAGTAAGGACACAGAGGCACTGAACAACACACTAGAACAGACAGATGGACCTAATAGACATCTACAGAACTCTACATCCAAAAGCAACAGGATACACATTCTTCTCAAGTGCACATGGAACATTCTCCAGAATAGACCACAAAAAGAGCCTCAGTAAATTCCAAAATATTGAAATCCTACCAACGAACTTTTCAGAACACAAAGGCATAAAACTAGAAATAAATTGTACAAAGAAAGCAAAAAGGCTAGCAAACACATGGAGGCTTAACAACACGCTCCTAAATAATCAATGGATCAATGACCAAATCAAAATGGAGATCCAGCAATATATGGAAACAAACAACAACAACACAAAGACCCAACTACTGTGGGATACAGCAAAAACAGTCTTAAGAGGAAAGTATATCGCAATCCAGGCATATAAAAAGAAGGAAGAACAATCCCAAATGAATGGTCTAATGTCACAATTATCGAAATTGGAAAAAGAAGAACAAATGAGTCCTAAGGTCAGCAGAAGGAGCGACATAATAAAGATCAGAGAAGAAATAAATAAAATCGAGAAGAATAAAACAATAGCAAAAATCAATGAAACCAAGAGCTGGTTCTTCGAGAAAATAAACAAAATAGATGAGCCTCTAGCCAGACTTATTAAGAGGAAAAGAGAGTCAACACAAATCAACATAATCACAAACGAGAAAGGAAGAATCATGACGGACCCCACAGAAATACAAAGAATTATTAGAGACTACTATGAAAACCTATATGCTAACAAGCTTGAAACCTAGAAGAAAGGGACAACTTCCTAGAAAAATACAACCTTCTAAGACTGACCCAGAAAGAAACAGAAAATCTAAACAGACCAATTACCAGCAATGAAATTGAAGCAGTTATCAAAAAACTACCTAAGAACAAAACCCCCGGGCCAGATGGATTTACCTTGGAATTTTATCAGACATACAGAGAAGATATAATACCCATTCTCCTTAAAGTTTTCCAAAAAATAGAAGAGGAGGGAATACTCCCAAACTCATTCTATGAAGCCAACATCAGCCTAAAACCAAAACCAGGCAAAGACCCCACCAAAAAAGAAAACTACAGACCAATATCCCTGATGAACATAGATGCAAAAATACTCAATAAAATATTAGCAAACAGAATTCAACAGTATATCAAAAGGATCATACACCATGACCAAGTGGGGTTCATCCCAGGGATGCAAGGATTGTACAACATTTGAAAATCCATCAACATCATCCACCACATCAACAAAAAGAAAGACAAAAACCACATGATCATCTCCATAGATGCTGAAAAAGCATTTGACAAAATTCAACATTCATTCATGATAAAAAATCTCAATAAAATGGGAATAGAGGGCAAGTACCTCAACATAATAAAGGCCATATATGATAAACCCACAATCAACATTGACAGATCCAATTAAGGGTTGACATCCAAAATATATAAAGAGCTCACACACCTCAACAAACAAAAAGCAAATAATCCAATTAAAAAATGGGCAGAGGAGCTGAATAGACAGTTCTCTAAAGAAGAAATTCAGATGGCCCACAGACACATGAAAAGATGTTCCACATTGCTTGTCATCAGAGAAATGCAAATTAAAACCGCAATGAGATATCACCTCACACCAGTAAGGATCGCTATCATCCAAAAGACAAACAACAACAAATGTTGGCATGGCTGTGGAGAAAGGGGAACCCTCCTGCACTGTTGGTGGGAATGTAAATGAGTTCATCCATTGTGGAAAGCAGTATGGAGGTTCCGCAAAATGCTTAAAACAGAAATACCATTTGACGTAGGAATTTCACTTCTAAGAATTTACCCTACGAATGCAGCAGCACAGTTTGAAAAAAACAGACGCTCCCCTATGTTTTTCGCAGCACTATTTACAATAGCCAAGAAATGGAAGCAAACTAAAATAAAAAAAAAAAAAAAAGAAACCTCAGCAGCTGATTTCCCCCTTAGAACAGCAGGCTACGAGAGCAGAGGGAGCTTCCAGCATAGGAGGTAATATATTGCAGAGATG
This sequence comes from Manis javanica, assembly GCF_040802235.1. Taxonomy (NCBI): domain Eukaryota; kingdom Metazoa; phylum Chordata; class Mammalia; order Pholidota; family Manidae; genus Manis; species Manis javanica. Next base: position 34,711,663 of record NC_133168.1, on the reverse strand, counting down.
TGATAAAAATTTGAAATTGCCAGAAGTTTGTATGATGCCAACATCATGCAAGATAACAAAAACTAAAGAAGTTATACCTGAGGATCCAAACTTATATAACAACCAGAAAAGTGTTTAAATAAGCAAAATTTTATATACTAAGAGACAGAAATGGGATAATTTATTGTAAAAACAACTTGTAGAGATCTAGAAAATATAGATTTTAATTGTTTTATAATTCAATATAGAGTCTGAAAAGCAGAATGGACGGATCAAAAGAGTAATTCAGTTTCTCGAAGACTAAGCTGGGGAATCAGCCGAAAATGCAGGACAAATGGCAAAGGTCAAAGTATAAGCAATATGAAAATAAGGAAAGAATGATGAGGAAATACATAAATATGCTTATTAAGAACTCCAGAACAGAAATAGACTGTTGCTGAAGCACTATTTGAATAACTAAGGAATTATCAGGAGTGATGTCATCAACATGGCAAAATAAAGAGTTTTCTACCATCTTTCCCCAAAAGAACAACAATTGAGACAATCACCCATGGATGAGAGAGCTTTTGTTGAAGTCCATGAGTCCAGTGGAAAATTTCTAGCACTATTCTGGGGCAAAAATGTATGATATTGGATACACTAAAAAGAGTAAGAGGAACAGTTTCACTTTACCTGCATCACTCTTGCCCTGAGGAGGCACAGTTCAGTGCCAAAAGACCCCTCCTGCCCAGTGAATGGATTATATCTGAGACGAAGTAGTAATGTGTGACATAGTAGGATGAGCAAGTAAGTTAGCAGTTTTTTGGTCTTTTTTGAAAATAAAAAGTCTTATTCATGGAGAAGCTATAGATATGACTATTTCCAGAAATAGTTTGAAAAATAAATTTATATGCAAACTAACATGAGGATAGCAATGCAAAAAGTGGAAATAAGATGATTTAACATCAAACACAAAGAAAAAAAATTAGAATGAAAGACCATAATGAATCTAACAGATGGCAACAAACATGGAAAAATGGAATAAGACTAAGTATGATGCACAGAAGTCACAGATTGAAGTGGCAGACAGAACATTTTAAAAGACTATGAGTAAACATCTGAATGAATATAAAGGCATCCCATATTAATAGATGGTAACATTCATTGTTTTAAAATATGAATTTTTCTCCAAGTTAAATTCTACATTTAATGTAATTCCAACAGGTACTAGTTTTTCAATAACCTTGACAGATTCCAAAACAAATATGGAAGAGTAAATATTCACAAAGAAGTAAAAATATTTTGAAGTGAAAAGAAAAACAAAGGTTTCCACTACCTTATAAAGGTTTAAATAAGGGATTTTAATTAAAACAACATGAGCCTGGATTAGTTACAACATACAGATAAAAAGAACAAAGTAAGGAGCCAAGAGAACATGCATACATCTGTTTCATTGATTCAATAAAAGATAAATTGATCATATTTTGAAATATTTTATAAAAGATGTAAAGTCTCAGTAGGAAAATGTTTAGGACAATTGGCTGTTGCGAGGCAAGTCCCCATGGAGCTCCTGTGTCTGCTACCCTATTACCTTTTGCTCCAGTCTTTATTTTATAGGTTTCATATAGTCAACAAATGGGAGAAGATAAGATTGTGTCTCCCTGCAGAATAAAGGGGCAAGCATCCTTACCATCCATTTAATAAGTTCCTGGGTTCCTGTAGTTCAGAATTCCTTTCTTGTAACATAATCCACTGCATGGGTACAGACTCAACAAATTTGACAGCATGTATTTATTAAACAGCAACAAAACTTATTCGACCAAAGGCAACATTAACAAAGTTAAGGTGTAGCAACAGAGGGAGAGAATGTTGTATTTATATACATATATATGTATTGTTTTACATATATTATATATATATATATGTATTGATACAAAATATATGAGTATCATTAATACATTTATGTAAAGATCAACAGGAAAAATAGTACAGTGTATGAACAGTCTTTCAGAAAAGCAAATATGAATGCCTAGTATGAAACTGTATTCAATCTCACTGATAAAAAAATGCAAATTTGAATAAAAATAAAATACAATATTTACTTATTAGTTTTGAACAAATGTATAAATATTTCCCAATGCTAAGCAGTGGTGGGAAAGATTATTATCATAAACTGCTGATGTATTGCAACTCTAGGGAGCAATTTACTAGAATCTGATAAAATTGAAAATCTTCACAGCATTTGTATGTGAGTTCCTTTTTCTCAACATAAGTGCATATGCTCTTCCTATGTTTAAACATACAGTAAATCCATTAGGGAAAATTCACAGAAATGTTGGAAATGCTGAAGAAATAAACTCCAGTGGCAAACTCATTGCTGGTAATGTTACAGGAACAATGCCCAGAAAATAGTCTAGGTTGACCTCACAAGAAGACACTGTCACAGTTGAACTGAGTGCCATATTCATGATGAGATGTTCTTGCCTGGTTGGGGTGCTGCCATGGACACCACTGATCCCAGAAACACACTGACTTTGCCACTGCCCCCTTGCCAACAAAATGCACACCCTATCCTTTTCCTGTTTTCTTAATAGCTGTCTTCTGGATTGTCTGATGGGTGGAATTTAATTCTAAAATCCTCCTTATCAGAAAGGAAAGCTGGGAATGTTTTTCCCTATTCCATACTGGAGATTCAGAGTTCAAAATTTGGATGAATATAGAAATGTGAATAAAGTGTTCAATATATTTGCACAATAATAAAGGATAAATTTTCATCACACCCCTTGAATAAGCAAAACCATTTCTGAGTATGCACCTCCAAAAATTCTTTAAAACATGCAAAACTAAACAATGATGTCCATTACTGCATATTATATAATGTTAAAAATTGGAAATATTTCAAGTGCCCCTCAACAGGAACAGTGAATGAATAAAATGTTGATAAAGTCAACCAATGTAATACTATAATGTGGTTAAAGGAAAGAATCAAATCACCAGATATCACCAAGAATATATTTCAAAAACATAATGTCAAACACAAAGAAGTGCAGAATGATATGTTGAGGAAAAAAAACATTAATGCACCACCCCAAAGGAGTACATATCGGTTAATGATTACACATGTATATATAGTATTTGTGCCATGCATATGTTTATATATATGTGTATCTACCATACATACAGGCATAGACATGTATGCATATATTCATTTACTGGGTGTGTTTTTATATCTACATAGATAGACAGATGAATGAGTATATACATAGGTAGGTGGATGTTACCTAGCTAGATAAACTGGAAAATTGGGTGTCTATTTCTTAGTATTTGCTATAGAGGTAGAGAGCTAATGATGGGAAATGGGAATGTGACATTGGGGAGGTTAGACTTTGTCTTCGTTTGTAACTTTATGTTCTCTAAAAAAGACTGGCAAATCTCACAAAATGTTAGCATTCCATGAGAGATGGGAAAATGGAGAATCTTTAGATTATTCTCTATTCTTGTCTGCATATTTTAATTGCAGTGGATGTGATATCTTGGTGATACCTGGTGATCTAGTTTATTTCTTTCATCCTTCTAAGAGGGATATCAGAAGTATGCAAAGCCTTTGGAGCCCAGGTAGAGAACTCACACATCCCTTCCAATTTTTACAGGTTAAAGCAAGTCACAAATCCAGCCCTAATTCAAGGGGAAGAGAAATAGACTCCACCTCTTGGTGAGATTAGCTTAATAGAAATTGAAAGAATTATGGCTATTTTTGAAATCCACTATACAATCTTTTATTTTTAGGGGGATAGTGTTGCTTTCTCACAAGGAAACATTTTCATAGAATATACAAAAACTGTTCTAAGTAGATAGATAATTTATATGTCTTGTCTCTATATAAACTCTGACTTTCTCTAAAAGAAAGTCTGTAATATATGGCTAAAAATTATTAAACTCATTTTAAGAAAGTAAGTGAAGAATGAAATCAGAAACATGCTACATGAAGGTTTAGGCAGAAGCTGTCACTACCATACTAACTCAGAAGGTCACTTAAAAATATATCTACAACTTTAGTCTGAATGACTTCCATGCTGTGCTCGCTTCCCTTTGGAGACATAGTTATTTTAAAGGAATCTTCAAGCATAAAGGTAAAATAACAAATCTATTAACAAACTGTAATATTAATAACATGGAAGCATAGATTAATAAACAATAAATAATTCACTAAGAGGAATATTATGACTATTTTGCTGAAACAAATTAGGAAAAGACATTTTATTCACTGATAAAATAAATAGAAAATTAGATATTTTCTAGTGTGTTTTAAAGTATATTTTGGTCTTATGACTTAATGTAATTAATTTAACAAAAAGGATCATTTTGCCACAGCTACCAAGTGTTTAATGGTGACAGTAAATTAAAAGAGTAATAATTAAAGCTCTTTAGGAAATAAAATTTAGGACTCATTTGATTTTTTTTAATGGAAAGTCTGACTCATTCTTTAAAAAATTGATTTTTATTTCTCTAAATTTATTAGGGTAAAATTTTAAACTGTCTGCACATTAGTGTTCATTGTGTTATTGTTCCTGCTAAATGACAAGTGCTTTTCAGGAGTGCTTAGAACTTAGCACTTTTAGACCAAATTCTGAGGTGGAGCTTATTAGCCCATTTTACAGATGATGAGAAGAGGATGTAGAGAGGTTTTAGATTTTGATTAAGGTTATGTGACATGTAATCTGTACAGCCAGAGCTTTGATCCATGTCTTTGCGACTCCAGAGTTTATGCTGTAACAACTACAGATTTTGGAGTTTCCATTTCAAAGGCTATATAACATATTTAGAACTTCCACAAAATTCTTTTTTGTATACCTAAAACATAGGCCTCTTATTTTCTCTAAGCTATTTTTTTAGATATGTTTTAGACAAAATTCCTTAACAGTGTATAAATTGTCACCTGTATCATATATCTGATTAGCAAAAGACATTATCAGTGGGCTCCAACTTTGTATAGTTACAGATTTTTCCATTTTCTAGGCTTTTATTTGTGGTGAGATGCATTTGTGCCCTATGGGTTATCACCCTACCTTCCATTGACACATTAGGAACAAATAACACACTTTCATGTTGTTACAACTTATGAAAGGGCATAGACTCAGAAAAAGACGGAAAAAAGGACAGGTTCTCGCCATGTATTAGGATTTGAAATCTGGGCTATATTTTCCCTAGAAAAAAAAATCCTAGAATATAAATCCAGGTAAGAGGATGGATTACCACGGCTGACCGTGACTGACTCTTTTTTCTTGTAACTCCTTTTGATCATTCAGACTTGTCCAAGTTTTCTTTCTCTTGAGAAACTAGTTTTCTCTCTAAAATATGGCCTGCCCCCACTAGTCATTGTTTCTCACATTACATCACATGTTGTATATTACTTCACATCACGTTGTCACATCACAGCATTTGACATCACTGACTTCAATTTTCATTACACCACTTATATTTACCTGAAATTGTGTCTTCATTTAAAAATGGTTTCATTTATGGTTGAGCCCTTCTAGGCTGTCCATAACTGTTGTGAGGTCTACAAGAGTACAAATGGAAGCCTACATACTACATACCAAATACATAAAAGCTAAAAAGGAGTTAGCAGTATGTCAAGTAAAACTTTACACCTCTCCCCTGAAAAATATGCCCTTATAATGGAACAAACAAATAAAAAAATGGAAACACTGTGATTTTTAAATGACTAAAAGGAAAACAAACAAAAAATCTGAATTTAATTTTTATTTATATGTCTTGAACATGTCTTATTTTTTCTATTGATGAGTCAGAAACTTTTGGTTAAATAATTAACTAGAAGCACATAATTTGTAAAGTATTATTTACTTATTTCACATTTTTTTCTTCATTTCAGCAAATTCACTAATTGTGTTTTTTATTAAAGATTTTAAATTTGTGTTCTCTTGATAGTCATGATCTAAGGGATTAAAAGTGGTTATATTCAAGGTAATCAAGTTTTGAATATATTTTTATGAGAATGAAAGTAAAGATAATATAAAAACTTGAAAATTTAAATTTATTTTCATATATATTCAAATTTATTTTTCTTCTAAAACATTTAAAATTAAGGAATGAAGAATTCAATTAAAATAAAGTTCAAAATTACTTAAATGCAGCTAAATATTTTAGTTGAATTTTTTAAAATTCTGAAATCTTTTCAAATATTTTTATAAGAAGAAAATTTAGAAATTGTTATGTTCAATGTCAGTCTGCTTGCCAATGTAAAGAATTTGTAGTTTACACTCCAAGTATGTTACGTTTAGTCCTACATAAATACAAATTTAAGATTACTATGATTTCTTTAATTTTACTAAGTGTTCCTCAGCTCCCATGGGAAATTCTTGTAAATACACTACTAATTCTGAACACCTTTGGAAGCATGAATTGAAACAAGTCTTTAGCAAGGAAGTGAATCAGCACTTCTGTAAATTATTTTGTGTTATGTAAGAGACTATCTCACATGCTATCTGGAAGAATGGATTTTATAATTTAACTGAATTTACTTTTCTCTTACCTAAGCACATATGTTGTTTAAATAAACCTGACATTCCAAAGTAATGTAGGTCTGCTCTCATATTGCTAGAAGCGTAATAAACAAACTTCATAGCATTCAGACAAACAGGATGAGATCCCTCAGGTTACCTGAGAACGAGTTTCCTATGTTGTGGTCTTTGAATGGCAAAATCTAGAAGTCAGTGAATCAGAAACCTAAGGACAGGGAGCATGCAAGAGCATGTGGCTTTATGAGCATCAGAGTATATACAGCTAACAGATGGTGAGAAAATAAGGAGTATTAAGAGTTCACAGGGTTTAGATCATAAAGCAAAGGAGTCACTGAAGGATTTCAATGTTAAGTAATGTCCCAATCAGATTTGGAGTTTTAAATGAAAAGTGTGGAAGGAAGATAGAAAATAGGTTGGAGGGATGAAACCTGGAATAGAACTTAGATGACTTATCCAGCAATCCAGCTAAGAGTGGATGGAAAAATGCAGTGGCAGTAGATATAGAGAAGACAGAATAAATAAGCGACATTAAGATGACAAGATGGAGAAGTCATAAGTATTGACTGGATGTGAAAGGTTTGGGAGAAAAATACCTTTGGCTGTCTATATCTGCAGTTTTCAAACTAGGTACTAAGGTGCCGTGGGGTACAAAGTGAACTCATAGGATCCTGCACAATATTTTAGTATTTGAAGAGAAATGCAACAATATATAGGACCCTGTGTGAATTACTAACAAGGACATTCATAGTATCAACATGCTACTTTCCTTTGATGATGTCTTTGCAAGATTTCCAGTGGTTATTGTGAAAAAAATAAAGTATTGCTTATAAGAACAATGTAGAATAAGAAATGAAGGTGGAATTGTACAATTGACTCCAGGGTTTAAGAAGTTGTACAGGTATGTACATTTCATTAGCAAGTCATTGTGGTTATTTAAAAATAATGAAATATCTTTTAAGTTTATTTTTAATTTTTTCAAATGGCTACTAAACTGGTAGGATAAATAGAAGCTGCTTGAATCTAATTCCTTACTAAATAGAACTCTTGGGTATTTCATTTGACTGAGGTTTGCTGGGGAAAAAAATTCTGAGACACTAAAGGCACTATGGACCTAAACAGCTTAGAAATCTCTGGCCTAACTGATTTAACAGAAAGACAGAGAAGATGGAAGAAACATGATCTGTAGATGTTGAGGAGGATGTAGGGTTATTCATACAAAGAAATGTCCAAAACCCATGATGGCTAACAAAGGGAGGAATAGGAATGCTAGTGAGGGGAGAGAAAACAGAGATTAATATGCTAATAAGTGATGAATAACCACTATTATACCTGAATGCTTACTCTACCTCAACCACAATGAAGATAGGTTAATGTGCATTATCAGTCTCAATACTTACAGCAACCATGGAAGCTACTTTTATCTTCTGACCAAGTTGGCAAACAGGTATGTGAAAAGAGTCAGTAGCAATTGCAAATCATCAGGAAAATGCAAATCAAAACCAATGAGCTATTAACTCACACCTATTAGAATGGCTATCATCCATAGATAACAAAATGTTGAGGATGTGGGAGAAAAGGGAAACCTTTGAACACTTTTGGTACAGTGGCATAGCCACTAGGGAAAACAGTACGAAAGTTCTTCAAAAAATTAAAAGTGGAAATACCATGTGATCCAGCAAACCTGCTTCTGGATATATGTCCAAAGGCAATAAAGATAGGATCTTGAAGATATACCTGCACTCCAGGTTCATTATAGCATTATTCACAATAGCCAAGATATAGTAACAACCTAATGTGTGTCAATGCATGAATGGATAAAAAAGATATATATGTGTGTACACACACACACACACACACACATGTAATGGAATATTATTTGGCCACTAATCCTGTCATTTTTGACAACGTGGGTGAAACTTGAAGGCATTATGCTTAGTGAAATGAGTCAGATAAAGAAAGACAAATACTGTATGATATAACTTATATGTGGAATCTAAAAAAGCTGAACTCAGTGAAACAGTGTAGAATGGTGGTTGCCAGGGAAAGGAAGCGAAGAAAATGGAGAGATGTCAAAGGGTAGAAACTTCAAGTTATAAGATGAATGAGTTCTGGGGAATCTAATGTATATCATAGTGACTACAGTTAATGATACCGTATGATATACTTGAAAATTGTTAAGAGAATATACATCAAGTATTCTCACCACAAAAAGGAAATGGTAATTATGTCAGGTGACGGAGGTGTTAACTAACACTACCGTGATACACATTTTGCACAGTATACGCTGTAAACTTACACAATGCTCTATGTTTGGAATGGGGCTAAACTTCCAGCTAACATGGAAATAGGAACCCAGAAATTTTGATATTGGGCTGAAAAGCCTCAGAACAAAAGATATTAGTGTGCCTCTGAACAATTGCCCTGAATTAGAGTCAGAAAGAGCTGGTTTGTGCATCATTTCTGTTCTGGTACCAATTATGAAATTATACATTTAAATCACTGAACATGTAGAAGTACTAAAAAATATGCAGATAAGAAGTTTGTCTTGGTGCCTATGTTAATAGTCTTTATAAGAAATATTTTGATTCCTGCTGTAACTACATCTTCGTTTTGCTTTAAAGTGCTTGTTTGAAGAAGCATGTTTATACCATGGGATCCATTGCTTTAGGTGGATGTTGTATGTGGCACTGCTTGCACAGTAACGAGTTTGCTTCAGCAACGCTGTGACTGCCATCCTTTGAGACCCACAAGAAAATGAGCCTCTTGCAAGTCAATATCAGCAATGAAAAAACATGCAATAAAATTGGCTTCCATTTTGTGTGCAGTTTATATCCACTTGCACAAGGTAGGCTGAGAAAGACACCAGCATGGGATCTCACCAGGGAGGCCCTCTTGAGACTTGTGAAAGAAATGATAATTTCTGTCAAGCCCATTGGTGTCTTTTTTCATTTCATGCTGAAACTCCATTTCGACATTAGAGTGTTTTCTCATGCAAATTTTAACTATTGGCTTTGTATTGCAGTGATCTATTCCTGTATAGATAATAGCAGTAAATTTTATAGAAATACAGGCTTGATGAAACTTAAGCTTTTTCTTTCCATTTGGGCAAATATAAATCTCTCCCTCCAGTCTTACTCAAGGATAACCAAGGTAAAGCAGCAGAGACACACAAAACACAGTTAAATTTCAGGGGAAAAAAGGGGGTTTTAACTAGTTGCTTTCTCAACTTTGAAAAGGATCTCAAATGCTGGATATCTCTCCAAGGGTTCCATGGAGTGTTTTGGTGCATGAATGTGACCTCTGCCAGCCTGCACACTGGTTAATCCCCGAACAATACAGCAGGGCTTGGTTCTAATGCAGGGCTCAGTCTGGAGGACCAAACATATTATATGGCGTTGCTTTACTTTCTCATGTATTTCTGAATTTGAGAAATTAACCCTTGTGAGTAAAATGAGAGATGTAAACAAACATTTGCTACTGACTCTATCCATTCCATATTAGCTCAGAATCAGGTGTATGATAGATGTAAGTGACATGTATAGAAGGAAAGCAAAATTGCATTTCTGAAAATAACTGATTTCCCATGTGTATTATAATTTTATTTAAAACAAAGTGATAAACACAAACCTAAATACTTTCCAACTAACAAACCATCAAATAGTAAAAAAATAAATAACAGCTGAGCAAGTTTGGGAAGAATTTGAGTTTATGGTTTTTGTCCTTAATCTGTGAGGAGAAAGGCCACTCATCCTTAGCTGTTCTTGTGTTACAGGTATATGGGTAAGGTCATTCATTTACTATCTCTGGTTTGTTTATGTGGTTGCATGATTGATTAGACCCTAACAGGAAATGAAAGGTCTATTTTCCCTAAAAAAAGCTTTGTCTCATCCTCCCTTTCACTCCTTTGGTTTTTCAAATCCTAGGTCTTAAAATAAAAAGTTTGAACTCTTTAAAGTCCTCATCCTCTCTTCTATGTCTAATTTGCACTGGAAAAAATCATGAGGCAGATGGTGGCTGATCATAATTATATTAACATTGCACACTGAAAATTTTCTGTATATATGTGATGAGGCTGAATTCATTAGAACTACATTTAATAATATGAGAGTTATTTTAATGTTAGGGTATCTTTAGCACAAAACATATGAAGAATATATTATATTTTGAGATTCATGAAGATGTTGACCTGTACATGTTTAAACAGTGTCAGATTTGGCAAGTTTTACAGAGAGATGCTCTTATGTATTGAGATCTGAACAGTTGGAAGTATCCAGATAGAAGAAAGATATATGACTGATATACCACTGAAACAGTGAAACTTACCTCAATTCTGAATGATAAACTTGTGTGTGTGTTTTGATGTCATAGAATTAAACTGTGAGGGTTAACACCAGAAGCCTGAATCCCTTCTGAATAGCTCTGCTTCATGCTGCCTCATGTTTTATGCAGATTATGTTTTTGCTAGAATTGCCATTGCCAGACTGCATTAAACTTTAATGAATTTAGAGAAGAATTGAATTATAAAAATTATTGTTAATATTCTCATGTCTATGTAAAAAAAATTAAGAAACTTGTTTGAACATTTTTCAAAAACATACGGAAGAGAATAAAGATGAATAATAGTAGAGGATAAAAGTAATTATTTTTAGTCTAAATATAATAACATGACACTTGGTGTTAAAATTTAGTCCAGGATTTCATGACCACATTCACAGAAAAATTCAACTTCAAGAATCACCGTTTATTTCTCTTTAATGTGAGCTTAAATGCTAGTTTTTTTAAATTAGATTCTTCTCAAGAATGAGTGTCTAATACTTGTAGAAATTTCCTGATTAAATAAAATGATCATAATTATACAAAACTATATTATATATTGTAAGTATATAATATATATAATCTAATATGATATGAAGAGAATATTCTTATATGCCTTGCACTTTATATACTTTCTAAGTTTGTTTGAAGATAGACTGAATCCTGACATTAAAAGATATCTTAGAGAGATTTGAAGTTTCCATAGGACTTACATAAATATAATTTGGGCTTTTGTAGTACCTTTGTCTTAAATGTGTACAGGCTATCCTAGAAAGTTAATGAAAACAAAACTATTTTTTTAGTAATTTTCTGATATATGTAAAATAAAATGCCTGCTTTTATCTTTTACCATTACGTAAATGAAATTAGTAATTGTAGAACCATTTGGAGTATTTGAAGAAATTGGTTAGCTCATTCAATATGTTTCAAGATTTTTCTCCAAGTGAATGTGTGTTGGGCTAAAGGAAAACAAAGGATATGAATATACGAAACAATGAAGGGGGTGCTGGATAGATCTGATGCTTATCTTTTGCCTTGTTAAAAATTTCATAGATGCTCTTTGGTCTTTTTCCACATGACATTTCTGATAATTTCCTTTCTGCAGATCTGATTTTCTGTTTCTTCTTTTAGCCTGAAAAACTTGCCTTAACATTTCTTTTACCACAGGTCCGTTGGTAATAACTTCTATCATTTAATTAAGAAAACCTAAGATGTCTTCATTTTTGAAGGATAATTTGCTGGATATAAAATTTTGGGTGAAAAGCTTTTTCTTTTTAACACTTTAATATTGTTAAACTACTGTCTTCATATCTGCATTACAAGAAGTTTACTTTTTATAAATTTTTTAATTCATTTTATTATCATTAATCTACAATTACATGAACATTATGGTTACTAGCCTCCCCCCTTCACCAAGTCCCCCCTGACAAACCCCATTACATACTGTCCATCAATGTAGTAAGATGCTGTAGACTCACTACTTGTCTTCTCTGTGTTGCACAGCCCTCCCCGTGCCCCCCCCATTATACATGCTAATCGTAATGCCCTCTTTCTTTTTCCCTTCCCTTATTCCTCCCTTCCCACCCCTCCTGCCCAGTCCCTTTCCCTTTGGTAACTGTTAGTCCATTCTTGGGTTCTGTGATTCTGCTGCTGTTTTGTTCCCTCAGTTTTTCTTTGTTCTTATACTCCACATATGAGTGAAATCATTTGGTACTTGTCTTTCTCCACCTGGCTTATTTCACTGAGCATAATACCCTCTAGCTCCATCCATGTTGAAGCAAATCGTAGGATCTGTTTTTTTCTTATGGCTGAGTAGTATTCCACTGTGTATATGTACCACGTCTTCCTTATCCATTCATCTACTGATGGACATTTAGGTTGCCTTCATTTCTTGGCTATTGTAAATAGTGCTGTGAGAAACATAGGGGTGCACCTGTCTTTTTCAAACTTAAGTGCTGCATTCTTGGGGTAAATTCCTAGAAGTGGAATTCCTGGGTCAAGTGGTAAGTCTATTTTGAGCATTTTGAGGAACCTCCATACTGATTTCCACAATGGTTGAACTCATTTGCATTCCCACCAGCAGTGCAGAAGGGTTCCCCTTTCTCCACAACCTCACCAACATTTGTTGTTGTTTGTCTTTTGGATGGTAGCCACCCTTACTGGTGTAAGGTGATATCTCATTGTGGTTTTAATTTGCATTTCTCTGATGACAAGTGATGTGGAGCATCTTTTCATGTGTCTGTTGGCCATCTGAATTTCTTCTTTGGAGAACTGTTTGATCAGCTCCCTTGCCCATTTGTTAATTGGATTATTTGCTTTTTGTTTGTCAAGGTACGTGAGCTCTTTATATATTTTGGATGTCAAGAATTTATTGGATCTGTCTTTTACGAATATACTCTCCCATACTGTAGGGTAACTTTTTGTTCTGTTGATGGTGTCATTTGCTGTGCAGAAGCTTTTCAGCTTGATATAGTCCCACTTGTTCATTTTTGCTTTTGTTTTCCTTGCCTGGGGAAATATGTTCATGAAGAAGTAGCTAATATTTATATCCAGGAGATTTTTGCCTATGTTTTTTTTCTAAGAGTTTTATGGTTTCATGACTTACATTCATGTCTTTGATTCATTTTGAATTTACTTTTGTGTATGGGGTTAGACAGTGATCCAGTTTCATTCTCTTACATGTAGCTGTCCAGTTTTGCCAGCACCATCCATTGAAGAGACTACCATTTCCCCATTGTATGTCCATGGCTCCTTTATCAAATATTAATTGACTATATATATGTTTTGGTTAATGTCTGGAGTCTCTAATCTTTTCCACTAGTCTGTGGCTCTGTTCTTGTGCCAGTACCAAATTGTCTTGATTATTATGGCTCTGTAGTAGAGCTTGAAGTGGGGGAGTGAGATCTCCCCAACTTCATTCTTCTTTCTCAGGATTGCTTTGGCTATTCAGGGTCTTTGGTGTTTCCATATGAATTTTTGAACTATTTGTTCCAGTTCGTTGAAGAATGTTGTTAGTAATATGATAGAGATGGCATCAAAGCTTTATATTGCTTTGGACAGGATGGCCATTTTGAAGATATTAATTCTTCCTAGCCAAGAGCATGGGATGAGTTTCCATTTGTTAGTGTCCTCTTTAATTTCTCTTAAGAGTGTCTTATAGTTTTCAGGGTATAAGTCTTTCACTTCTTTGGTTAGGTTTATTCCTAGTTATTTTATTCTTTTTGCTGCAATTGTGAATGGAATTGTTTTCCTGATTTCTCCTTCTATTGGTTCATTGTTAGTGTATAGGAAAGCTACAGATTTCTGTGTGTTAATTTTGTATTCAACTTTGCTGTATTCTGATATCAGTTCTAGTAGTTTTGGAGTGGAGTCTTTAGGGTTTTTATGTACAATATCATGTCATATTCAAATAGTGACAATTTGACTTCTTCTTTACCAATCTGGATTCCTTGTATTTCTTTGTTTTGTCTAATTGCTGTGGCTAGGACCTCCAATACTATGTTGAGTAACAGTGGGGAGAGTGGGCATCCCTGTCTTGTTACCGATCTCAGAGGAAAAGCTATCAGCTTTTCACTGCTCAGTATGATGTTGGTTATGGGTTTATCATATATGACCTTTATTAAGTTGAGGTACCTGCCTCCATACCAATTTTGTTGAGATTTTTTATCATGAATGGAGGTTAAATTTTGTCAAATGCTTTTTCAGCATCTATGGAGATGATCATGTGTTTTTTTGTCCTTCTTTTTGTTGATGTGGTGGATGATGTTGATGGATTTTCAGATGTTGAACCATCTTTGCATCCCTGGGATGAATCCCACTTGGTCATGGTGTATGATCCCTTTGATATATTTTTTAATTCGGTTTGCTAATATTTTGTTGAGTATTTTTGCATCTACATTCGTCAGGGATATTGGTCTGTAGTTTTCTTTTTGGTGGGGTTTTTGCCTGGTTTTGGTATTAGGGTGATGTTGGCTTCATAGAATGAGTTTGGGAGTATTCCCTCCTCTTCTATTTTTTGGAAAACTTTAAGAAAAATGGGAATTATATCTTCTCTGTATGTCTGATAAAATTCCAAGGTGAATCTATCTGGCCTGCGGGTTTTGTTCTTGGGTAGTTTTTTGATTACCTCTTCAATTTCTTTGCTGATAATTGGTTTTTTAGATTTTGTGTTTCTTCCTTAGTCAGTCTTGGAAGGTTGTATTTTTCTAGGAAGTTGTCCATTTCTTCTAGGTTTTACAGCTTGTTAGCATAGAGGTTTTCATAGTATTCTCTAATAATTCTTTGTATTTCTGTTGGGTCCATCGTGATGTTTCCTTTCCCATTTCTGGTTCTGTTGATGTGTGTTAATTCTCTTTTTCTCTTCATAAGTCTGGCTAGAGACTTATCTATTTTGTTTATATTCTCAAAGAACCAGCTTTGGTTTCATTGATATTTTCTATTGTTTTATTCTTCTCAATTTTGTTTATTTCTTCTCTGATCTTTATTATGTCCCTCTTCAGCTGACTTTAGGCCTCATCTGTTCTTCTTTTTCCAATTTTGATAATTGTGACGTTAAACTATTCATTTGGGTTTGTTCTTCCTTCTTTAAATATGCCTGGATTCCTATATACTTTCCTCTTAAGACTGCTTTCGCTGTGTCCCATAGAAGTTGGAGCTTTGTGTTGTTGTTGTCATTTATTTCCACATATTGCTGGATCTCCATTTTAATTTAATCATTGATCCATTGACTATTTCAGAGAATGTTGTTAAGCATCCATGTGTTTGTGAGCCTTTTTGCTTTCTTTGTACAATTTATTTCTAGTTTTACACATTTGTGGTCTGAAAAGTTGGTTGGTAGAATTTCAATCTTTTGGAATTTACTGAGGCTCTTTTTGTGGCCTAGTATGTGGTCTATTCTGGAGAATGTTCCATGTGCACTTGAGAAGAATGTGTAACCTGTTGCTTTTGGGTGTAGAGTTCTATAGATGTCTATTAGGTCCATCTGTTCTATTGTGTTGTTCAGTGCCTCTGTGTCCTTATTTTCTGTCTGGTGGATCTGTCCTTTGGAGTGAATGGTGTGTTGAAGTCTCCTAAAATGAATGTATTTGATTCTATTTCTTCCTTAGTATTCTGTTAGTGTTTGTTTTACATATGCTGGTGCTCCTGTGTTGGGTGCATATATATTTACAATGGTTGTATCCTCTTGTTGGACTGAGCATTTTATCATTATGTAATGTCCTTCTTTCTCTCTTGTAACTTTCTTTGTTCTGAAATCTATTTTGTCTGATACTAGTACTGCAACACCTGCTTTTCTCTCCCTATTGTTTGCATGAAATATCTTTTTCCATCCTTTGACTTTTAGTCTGTGCATGTCTTTGGTTTTAAGGTGAGTCTCTTGTAAGCAGCATATAGATGGGTTTTGTTTTTTTATCCATTCTATTAGTCTCTTCTTTTGATTGGTGCATTCAGTACATTTACATTTGGGGTGCTTATCGATAGGTATGTACTTATTGCCATTTCAGGCTTTAGGTTTGTGGTTACCAAAGGTTCCAGGTTACTTTGCTTACTATCTAAGAGTCTAACTTAACTCACTTAGTATGCTGTTACAAACACAATCTAAAGGTTCTTTTCTATTCTCCACCTTTTTCTTCCTCTTTCATTCTTTATATGTTAGGTATCAAATTCTGTACTTTTTGTCTATCCCTTGATTGACTTTGGGGATAGTTAATTTAATTTTACATTTGCTTCATAATTAGCTGTTCCGCTTTCTTCACTGTGGTTTTATTACCTCCGGTGACAGCTATCCAACCCTGGGAACACTTCCAATTATAGCAGTCCCTCCAAAATAGACTGCAGAGATGGTTTGTGGGAGGTAAATTCTCTCAGATTTTGCTTGTCTGGAAATGTTTCAATCCCTCCTTTAAATTTAAATGATAATCTTGCCAGATAAAGTAATCTTGGTTCCAGGTCCTTCTGTTTCATGGCATTAAATACATCATGTCACTCCCTTCTGGCCTGTAAGGTTTCTGCTGAGAAGTCTGATGTTAGCCTGATGGGCTTTCCTTTGTATGTAATCTTATTTCTGTCTCTGGCTGCATTTTACAGTCTGTCCTTATCCTTTATCTTTCCCATTTTAATTACTATGTGTCTTGGTGTTGTCTTCTTTGGGTCCCTTGTGTTGGGAGATCTGTGGATCTCCATGGCCTGAGAGACTATGTCCTTCCCCAGACTGGGGAAGTTTTCAGCAACTATCTCCTCAAAGACACTCTCCATCCCTTTTTCTCTCTCTTCTTCTTCTGGTATCCCTATGATGCGAATATTGTTCTGTTTGGATTGGTCACGCAGTTCTCTCAATATTCTTTCATTCTTAGAGATCCTTTTTTCTTTCTGTGCCTCAGCTTCTTTGTATTCCCCTTCTCCACTTTTTATTTCATTTGTTGTCTCCTCCACCATATCCAACTAATACCCTCCATCATGCTCTTCAATAATTGGATCTCTGACCTGAATACATTCCTGAGTTTTTGGATATCTTTCCATACCTCCATTGGAATTTTGATGATTTTTATTTTGAACTCCCTTTCAGGAAGAGTTATGAGGTCCTATCATTTAAATTTTTCTCAGGAGTTGTATTAGTAATTTTACTCTGGACAAAGTTCCTTTGGCATTTCATGTTTGTATATGGCGCCCTCTAGTGTCCAGAAGCTCTATTCTGGAGCTGCTCAGCCTCTGAAGTAATGTCAGGGGTCACAGGGGAGCGGTACTGGTACCTGGGGGAAGGAAAGAGCTGTTCCCCGCCTCCTGGCTGCTGTGCCTGTCTCCACTTCCTGAGCCAGTGGGCCGGGCACACAGGTATAAGCTTTTGTCCCAGAGCAGCTGGATATGGATCCCTGCTTTTCACAAGCAGCCAGAATCTCAGTCTCCCCAGGAACTCTGCCTGTATTAACTTCCAACCCAGTCATCATGCGAGTCTTGTGAAAGCACCATGAAAAGTAGGTTTGTGCTCCCAGAGCTGATCTCTGAAACTAGGTATACAGCAGTCCCAAGCCTTCCACTCCCTCCCTGCTCTGTTTCTCTTCCTCCCGCCAGTAAGCTGGGGTGGGGGAAGGGCTCAGGTCCCATGGAGCCACAGCTCTGGTATGTTACCCTGTTTGGTGAGGTCTGCTCTTTTTTCCAGGTGTGTGCAGTCTGGCACCATTGTCTTTCCTGTTGTTCTCTCAGGATTAGTTGCACCAATTAAATTTTCTAATTATATTCAGTTTTAGGAGGAAGCCTCTGTCTCTCCTCTCACACTGCCATCTTTAATCCAATCTGAGAAGTTTACTTTTTATCATTGGTTTTCTACATAGGTAACCATGTGTCATTTTAATCTGGATACTTTCAAGATTTTCCTTTTACCTTTAGATTAAGTTCTTTTCTGTGATTTCTTAAAAATATGGTTTTATTCATATTATCTTTTTAAGATTAACTGAATTTCTTAAATCTATAGTTTGAACTTTTTTACCATATTTGAGAAATATTCATTCACTATTTCTTCAAATACATTTCTCTATCCCGTATTCTTTCCTGAGCTTCATTTGTGTCATTGTCTGTTGCTAAAGAGGATCTCAGTGTACAGATGCACCATGACCTGAATATCCATTCACCAGTCGATGCACATTTGCTTTCATTTTTTTTATTTTTTGTTTTTCAGTTTGAAATCAGAACTGAGGGGTAGGGAGGGTGAACAACTACAAGGTGTCTTATATTTAAAAAGACTAATAAAGATAGAAATTGGCTCATAGAATGTGTGATTCTCCCAAATTCTATATGACCCAATATCAAAATACTGTAATATAAAAAACCAGCTGCTTTACTGCATATATGGCTTTGAATAGATTTCATTTTGATATATTATACAAATTCATAGTCAAGGGCACATTTTCTCTTTTCTTCAACTTCCAAGTAATATCCTAAGAGATAAAATTCAATATATACATTAGGTATTTATTAATTATTTAAAAGTTTGCCATAGATATAGAGTAAGTACAGTTTGGTGTTCTGATCTATTTTTGATGAAGAATAGCAGAGCACCTGATTTTTTTGTTCAGACTTTTCCAGGTCCAGAGGTTAAGGTGACTTCTTGACTTTCCTTCTGCAGGGATTTTTTTTTAAGGGAAGAGATGCTGTTGGTACCCTCCATAGCCCCTAGTCTCAGCTGAGGATAATGAATTCTGCTCTTACAATCATCCAGAGGGAGCTCATGCCAGAAACACATTTGCAGTCATGTAGCCAGTGGAGTTAGCTTCTAGCTTGGTAAGAAGAAAGACAAACTCGACTCCTCAGCCTTAGCATGAAACCAGTGGCCTTCTTTTCATTTCAAGTAAAAAATTGTAGAATTTTCCATTATGTCTGTAATAGATTTGAAACCTGTTAGCTTCATGGGGTAGTTAAATTTATGGTTTGTAGAGCTGTTCCAGTTTTTTACAGTTCAGTCACATCACTTTTATACACAGTAGGCCACTCTCTGATTATTTGAAAATACATTCTAGACATAATTTAATTAATCTACCCAAGGAAACTAGAAAAAAGTATATAGGATTTTCTTTTATTATTAACAAATAAGAAGTATGCAATGCATTATTTAATTTAGAAATAATTACATCTGCTTCCAATTTAGAAATAATTATAAAGTTACCATAAATTATATTGAAGTACCTCCTTCTTCTTCTCTGAGCTGTCTTTCTACTTCAGGTCTTGGATTACAAGTACTAAGAATGAGGAATTTTATGCCCAAAGCATCTGCTTGGGGATCAGACAGAAAATATTCCTTACACAAATGACTAAGCTAAAAATCAAGGATTATAAATGACCTATGCTTTTGTTTATAGTTGGCAGAGATTATCTATTTGTTACTGTTTTGCAGAGAGTTCTATTATAAAAAAAGATCTGCATAATTATCACCAGAACCAAGTATATTTTTTAATGCTGTTAATCATCTTTTATTAAATGTATTTTCATAGAAAGAATGATGTGAGGTTATCCTTGGTTGTGGATAAAAAATATTTGCAAGGTTTTCTGAATTGTGTCTGTTTATTGTTGACTGGCAAATGAGCCACATTGTTCCACTCGTACCACCTTGCTTTGACAGTGGATAAAATTAATCACATGTATTGATGGCCTGTTTTGTGTCATTTACTAGCCAGTAGCTTGGAAATGCAATGAAGAACAGGACATGGTTTTGCTCTATCTCTACTTTCAGCTAACAATCAAGTAGAGAAGAAACATATGAATAAACAAATGCAATATACTACAATGAGTACAGATATAGATGGTTATTCAATTTTATATGCCAGCAAAGAACAGGAAGCAATCTACACCTATTTATGATTATCAAATGAAAAAGAGAGATTAAATGACCTTTGACAGGGTTTTATAAGTCTCTAAGAAGACAAGAGAGAAAAAAATTTCAGATGGAGCAACACATAGAAAAGTTTAAAGGTGAAACAAAAAGGTATGCTATGTTTGAGTATATATTATTAAGTCTCTAGAGTATAAAGAACAAGACATACCAGGCAAGACAAGGCAAGCTGATGGGGGTCAAATCAGGAAAAGTCTTTTGTGCCAGCCAATACATATATGCTGAACTTAAAGTGCTAGTGAGTGTTATGACAAGATAAGGATTTTAAGTAATTTAATCTGGGACATGGTAGAGAATAAAGGGAACACCCCCAAAAAAGGAAACAGATTAGCAGGCATTGAAAAAGTCCAAGCATGAGATGATGAGGCCTGGTTTAGTGTAGTAGCAATTGTGATGGACAGACAGAATAGAACCAGCAGATGTTTTGGATGATTATATCATAATGGGGTAAGGAGAAGATGGGGAAGGTCTAGAATGATCTCCAGATTTTTACCTGGATAAATAGTATAATAAATAAATAGTATAATAAATGTATCATATGTACCTGATATAGGCAATGGGGTTGGCTGAGTTACTTTTGAGGAGGAATATAATGACATTCCTGCTTGTAGATTTGTTTGTACTATAATTATTGTCTTTCTGGAGAGAAGCTAGGGCAACCAAAAGTCTGGATTTGCAAAGGATAGTCCAGTTTATGTTGTTATTTTAGATACTGATTTAAAACTGGTAAGGTGTATGGTCACATAAGCTGTGAATGTTGACTAAGTTACAAAGAAAAAATTTTCTCCTTTTATCCCTTAAAAAGATTTTCCTCTTGAATTCATATTCTCATATTCTAAAAGTCAATGAAATGTAGATCCTAAATTAAGCCATCTTTTTTCTAATCCCCTGTACTCAAGACAAACCCCATTCTTTTGACACCAAAACAACCACTGGTAAGTGTCACTGTCAGACTCCTTGTCACATTGTATGGTGTTGTTATGTCATATATAAAATTATTTTCTTATGGTTCTGTCTTCTACAGTTGATTGTCACTTCCTTCTGTAAAAGAACAGTGTTTTAAAAACTATCTAGAGCTAAAATGGCTTGTCACACAGTAATGCTCAATATATACTTTTTATCTTGAATGTACCTTGATTAGTCTTAAATAAATGTTGTGATTTCATAATTGGTCAGAAAGTTAAGAGATATGCTAGGAAGAATGTAAAAGATTTCCTCAAAATCTTTGGCTGCTTTTTGTCAAAGAAAGCAAAGAAACACAAGGGGCTTGGAGAATTTTCAAATTATTTGGAAAAATTCCCGAGGGTTTGGATACTATTTTCTGGAATTTTCTCACACAGTAAGTAGTTATTCTGGAGACTTTAATGTTGGTTTTTCATATCTATAAGATGAACATGATTTTCCACTACAAAAATTGTTATTTGGATCTGCTTACATGATGTATTGGTACTTTGCACAATGAAAAAGAAATATATTCAAAAATTTGCTGGTGTTTTTATTTTATTGATGATATAAACATTTTACAAGGTTTACAATTATGTTTCCTTTGCAGTGGCAATTTTCCTTAATCACAGAAACTTTGTAACAACTTTACTAAATTCAGAGAATTGAAGCATAATTATTAGATAAAGAGACCAACTGGAAAAAAAGAATGAGCAAAATCTTAGTTAAAAATAATAGTGCGAATGGAAAAGATGGTGGCATGAGAGGAAGGAAAGAGGCTTCCTCTTAAAACTGGATATAATTACAAAATTTAATTGGTGCAACTAATCCTGAGAGAGCAACAGGAAAGAGAACAGCGTCAGACTGCACACACCTGGAAAAAAGAGCAGACCTCACCAAACAGGGTAACATACCAGAGCTGTGGCTCCATGGGACCTGAGCCCTTCCCCCACCCCAGCTTACTGGCGGGAGGAAGAGAAACAGAGCAGGGAGGGAGTGGAAGGCTTGGGACTCCTGAATATCTAGCTCCGGAGATCTGCTCTGGGAGCACAAACCTACATTTCATGGTGCTTTCACAAGACTCGCATGACGACTGGGTTGCAAAGTTAATACAGGCAGAGTTCCTGGGGAGACTGAGATTCTGGCTGCTTGTGAAAAGCAGGGATCCATATCCAGCTGCTCTGGGACAAAAGCTTATACCTGTGTGCCCAGCCCACTGGCTCAGGAAGTGGAGACAGGCACAGCAGCCAGGAGGCGGGGAACAGCTCTTTCCTTCCCCCAGGTACCAGTACCGCTCCCCTGTGACCCCTGACATTGCTTCAGGGGCTGAGCAGCTCCAGAATAGAGCTTCTGGACACTAGAGGGTGCCATATACAAACATGAAATGCCAAAGGAACTTTGTCCAGAGTAAAATTACTAATACAACTCCTGAGAAAAATTTAAATGATAGGACCTCATGACTCTTCCTGAAAGGGAGTTCAAAATAAAAATCATCAAAATTCCAACAGAGGTACAGAAAGATATCCAAAACCTCAGGAATGAATTCAGGTCAGAGATCCAATTATTGAAGAGCATGATGGAGGGTATTAGCTGGATATGGTGGAGGAGACAACAAATGAAATAAAAAGTGGAGAAGGGGATTACAAAGAAGCTGAGGCACAGAAAGAAAAAAAGATCTCTAAGAATGAAAGAATATTGAGAGAACTGCGTGACCAATCCAAACAGAACAATATTCGCATCATAGGGATACCAGAAGAAGAAGAGAGAGAAAAAGGGATGGAGAGTGTCTTTGAGGAGATAGTTGCTGAAAACTTCCCCAGTCTGGGGAAGGACATAGTCTCTCAGGCCATGGAGATCCACAGATCTCCCAACACAAGGGACCCAAAGAAGACAACACCAAGACACATAGTAATTAAAATGGGAAAGATAAAGGATAAGGACAGACTGTAAAATGCAGCCAGAGACAGAAATAAGATTACATACAAAGGAAAGCCCATCAGGCTAACATCAGACTTCTCAGCAGAAACCTTACAGGCCAGAAGGGAGTGACATGATGTATTTAATGCCATGAAACAGAAGGACCTGGAACCAAGATTACTTTATCTGGCAAGATTATCATTTAAATTTAAAGGAGGGATTGAAACATTTCCAGACAAGCAAAATCTGAGAGAATTTACCTCCCACAAACCATCTCTGCAGTCTATTTTGGAGGGACTGCTATAATTGGAAGTGTTCCCAGGGTTGGATAGCTGTCACCGGAGGTAGTAAAACCAGAGTAGGGAAGGTGGAGCAGCTGATTGCGAGGCAAATGCAAAATTAAATTAACTATCCCCAAAGTCAATCAAGGGATAGACAAAAAGTACAGAATTTTATACCTAATATATAAAGAATGAAGGAGGAAGAAAAAGGAGGAGAAATAGAAAAGAACCTTTAGATTGTGTTTGTAACAGCATACTAAGTGAGTTAAGTTAGACTCTTAGATAGTAAGGAAAGTAACCTGGAACCTTTGGTAACCACAAACCTAAAGCCTGAAATGGCAATAAGTACATACCTATAGATAAGCACCCCAAATGTAAATGGACTGAATACACCAATCAAAAGACATAGACTCACTAAGTGGATAAAAAAACAAGACCCAACTATATGCTGCTTACAAGAGACTCACCTCAACCTCAAAGACATGCACAGCCTAAAAGTCAAGGAATGGAAAGAGACATTTCATGCAAACAATAGGGAGAAAAAAGCGGTGTTGCAGTACTAGTATCAGACAAAATAGATTTCAAAACAAAGAAAGTTACAAGAGATAAAGAAGGACATTACATAATGATAAAATGCTCAGTCCAACAAGAGGATATAACCATTGTATATATATATGCACCCAACACAGGAGCACCAGCATATGTTAAACTAATACTAACAGACCTACAGGAGGAAATAGAATGCAATGCATTCATTTTAGAAGACTTCAACACACCATTCACTCCAAAGGACAGATCCACCAGACAGAAAATAAGTAAGGACACAGAGGCACTGAACAACACAATAGAACAGGTCGACCTAATAGACATCTATAGAACCCTACACCCAAAATCAACAGGATACACATTCTTCTCAAATGCGCATAGAACATTCTCCAGAATAGACCACATATTAGGCCACAAAGAGAGTGTCAGTAAATTCAAGAACATTGAAATTCTACCAACCAACTTTTCAGACCACAAAGGTATAAAACTAGAAATAAATTATACAAAGAAAATAAAAAGGCTCACAGACACATGGAGGTTTAAAAACATGCTTCTAAATAGTTAATGGATCAATGACCAAATTAAAATGGAGATCCATCAATATATGGAAATAACTGAGAACAACAACACGATGCCCCAATTTCTGTGGGATGCAGTGAAAGCAAGCTTAAGAGGTAAGTATATAGGAATCCAAGCATATTTAAAGAAGGAAGAACAAACCCAAATGAATAGTCCAATGTCAAAATTATCAAAATTGGAAAAAGAACAAATGAGACCTAAAGTCAGCAGAAGAGGGACATAATAAAGATCAGAGAAGAAATAAACAAAATTGAGAAGAATAAAACAATAGAAAAAAATCAATGAAACCAAGAGCTGGTTCTTTGAGAAAATAAACAAAATAGATAAGTCTCTAGCCAGACTTATTAAGAGGAAAAGAGAATCAACACACATCAACAAATCAGAAATGAGAAAGGAAACATCACGATGGACCCCACAGAAATACAAAGAATTACTAGAGACTATTATGAAAACCTATATGCTAAGAAGCTGGAAAACCTAGAAGAAATGGACAACTTCCTAGAAAAATACAACCTTCCAAGACTTACTAAGGAAGAAATACAAAATCTAAACAAACCATTTACCAGCAAAGAAATTGAACCGGCAATCAAAAAATTATCCAAAAAGAAAACCCCGGGCCAGATGGATTTACCTCGGAATTTTATCAGACATGCAGAGAAGATATAACACCCATTCTCTTTAAAGTTTCCCAAAAAATAGAAGAGGAGAGAATACTCCCAAACTCATTCTATGAAGCCAACATCACCCTAATACCAAAACCAGGCAAAGACCCCACCAAAAAAGAAAATTACAGACCAGTAACCTTGATGAACATAGATGCAAAAATACTCAATAAAATATTAGCAAACCTAATTTAAAAATATATCAAAAGGATCATACACCACAACCGAGGGGAATTCATCCCAGGGATGCAAGGATGGTACAACATTTGAAAATCCATCAACATAAAGAAAATCCACCACATAAAGAAAAAGAAAGACAAAACCCACATGATCATCTCCATAGATGCTGAAAAAGCATTCGACAAAATTCAACACCCATTCATGATAAAAACTCTCAGCAATATAGGTATAGAGGGCAAGTACCTCAACATAATAAAGGCCATATATGATAAACCCACAGCCAATATCATACTGAACAGCAGGAAGCTGAAAGCTTATCCTGTGAGAATGGGAAAAGGAGAGGGATGCCCACTCTCCCCACTGTTATTTAACATAGTAATGGAGGTCCTAGCCACAGCAATCAGACAAAACAAAGAAATACAAGGAGTCCAGATTGGTAAAGAAGGAGTCAAACTGTCACTATTTGAATATGACATGATATTGTACATAAAAAACTCTAAAGACTCCACTCCAAAACTACTAGAACTCAGTAAAGTTGCAGGATACAAAATTAACACACAGAAATCTGTGGCTTTCCTATATACTAACAATGAACCAAAAGAAAGAGAAATCAGGAAAACAATTCCATTCACAATTGCATCAAAAAGAATAAAATACCTAGGAATAAACTTAACCAAAGAAGTGAAAGACCTATACACTGAAAACTATAAGACACTCTTAAGAGAAATTAAAGAGGACACTAACAAATGGAAACTCATCCCATGCTCTTGGCTAGGAAGAATTAATATCTTCAAAATGGCCATCCTGCCCAAAGCAATATACAGCTTTGATGCAATCCCTATCAAATTACCAACAACATTCTTTAACAAACGAGAACAAATAGTTCAAAAATTCATATGGAAACACCAAAGACCCCGAAGAGCCAAAGCAATCCTGAGAAAGAAGAATGAAGTGGGGGAGATCTCACTCCCCAACTTCAAGCTCTACTATAAAGCCATAATAATCAAGACAATTTGGTACTGGCACAAGAACAGAGCCACAGACTAGTGGAACATATTAGAGACTCCAGACATTAACCCAAACATATATGGTCAATTAATGTTCGATAAAGGAGCCATGGACATACAATGGGGATATGATAGTCTCTTCAACAGATGGTGCTGGCAAAACTGGACAACTACATGTAAGAGAATGAAACTGGATCACTGTCTATCCCCATACACAAAAGTAAATTCAAAATGAATCAAAGACCTGAATGTAAGTCATGAAACCATAAAACTCTTATAAAAACAAACATAGGCAGAAATCTCTTGGACATAAATATTAGTGACTTCTTCACAAACATATTTCCCCAGGCAAGGAAAACAAAAGCAAAAATGAACAAGTGGGACTATATCAAGCTGAAAAGCTTCTGTACAGCAAAGGACACCATCAATAGAACAAAAAGTTACCCTACAGTATGGGAGAATATATTCGTAAATGACAGATCTGATAAAAGTTTGACATCCAAAATATATAAAGAGCTCATGCACCTCAACAAATAAAAAGCAAATAATCCAATTAACAAATGGGCAGAGGAGCTGATCAGACAGTTCTCCAAAGAAGAAATTCAGATGGCCAACAGACACATGAAAAGATGCTCCACATTGCTTGTCATCAGAGAAATACAAATTAAAACCACAATGAGATATCACCTTATACCAGTAAGGATGGCTACCATCCAAAAGACAAACAGCAACAAATGTTGGTGAAGTTGTGGAGAATGGAGAACCCTATACTGCTGGTGGGAATGTAAATTAGTTCAACCATTGTGGAAATCAATATGAAGGTTCCTCAAAATGCTCAAAATAGACTTACCATTTGACTCAGGAATTCCACTTCTAGGAATTTACTCTAAGAATGCAGCACTCCAGTAGAAAAAGACAGATGCACCCCTATGTTTATCGTGGCAGTATTTACAGTAACCAAGAAATGGAAGCACCCTACGTGTCCATCAGTAGATGAGTGGATAAAGAAGATGTGGATAAAGAAGAGTGGATAAAGATATACACAATAGAATAATATTCAGCCATAAGAAAAAACAAATCCTACAATTTGCAAGAACATGGATGGAGCTAGAGGGTGTTATGCTCAATGAAATAAGCCAAGTGGAGAAAGACAAATACCAAATGATTTCACTCACATGTGGAGTATAATAACAAAGGAAAAACTGAAGGAACAAAATAGCAGCAGAGTCACAGAACCCAAGAATGGACTAACAGTAACCAAAGGGAAATAGACTGGGGAGAATGGGAGGGTAGGGAGAAGGGGAGGGTAGAGAAGCATAAGGGTGGGGAAGAAGAAAGGTGGTACTATGATTAGCATGTATAATGTGGGGGGTGGCATAAAGGGGAGGGCTGTGCAACACAGAGAAGACAAGTAGTGATTCTACAGCATCTTACTATGCTGATGGATAGTGACCTCAATGGGGTTTGTGGGGGTATTTTTTCAGTAGGGGAGAGCCTAGTACACTTAATGTTCTTAATGCAATTTGAGGTTAATAACAAAATTTTAAAAATGCAAAAAATAATTATAATAGTGCCAGTGAATGCAACTCTGCACTTGACAAAAATGAGTCAGTTTCTTTAGCATTGATATGGAAGTACTTTAAATTTTATTAAAACCCCATGATTTTTTTAAGTTTCTTATATATATTCTCTTAAAAAAATATGTGATTTAAACATAATGTTTTTTGAGTATTTTATAGCTATGTTTTAAATGTCAGATATAAAAATGGACAAAGAAAGATTATTCAGAAAATTGAAAAGAGAAAATTGAGACACATCTGCTTGTCTAGAATTATTGAGTTCAGGACATCCATAGAGAGGATTATAAGAATTATGTTGAAATTATCCCAAAAAGTCAAAAAAGAAAGGAAATGTTGATGTGAATACATTGCACATGTATTATATTTGCTTTTAGCATTGCTCAAGTCTTTAGAATGCACAGTAGGGGAATGAGAGCTGTGAAGTAGATATTAAACCACCACATCACACTATTCTTAAGAAAATCAATGCACTAAAGAAAACGACTCTTTTAAGGTAAATGTATATACACACATTATATTAATATTGCTTAGTGATCTGAGAGTAGACTCTATTATGAATAATAATATTTCTTTAATATATATAGTTTATATTTAAAATGCTATATTTATATTTATAAAGTGACATACAATTAGTGTGTTGTATGTTTTATTTGTCCAACAATTTTCAAATATAATATTCAAAATAACTTCCTATGTCAACTTAAAATTGTTAAGTATATACATGCATAGACCTATATCATACTTTATATGTATGTTTTTGTAAGGTACCTTATACATATATAAGCATCATTTTGAATACTTTATTTGAAAATTTATGAACAAGTAAAATATATATGAAAAAGGAGGGAGAAAAGATGTCAACATGAGTAGTGTGTCAGAAATCACCTCCCAAAATCACATATATTTTGAAAATCCAAAGCCTGTAATGTCAATAAGTACATATCTATTGATAATCACCCTAAATGTAAATGGACTGAATGCACCAAAGACATAGCATTGAAGAATGGATAAAAATACAGGACCCCTCTAATTGCTGCCTACAAGAGACTCTCTTCAAACCCCAAAGACATGCAGAGACTAAAAATGAAGGGATGGAAAAAGATATTTCATACAAACAATAGGAAGAAAAAAGCGGATGTTGTAGTACATGTAGCAGACAAAATAGACTTCAAAACAAAGAAAGTAATGAGACAAAGAAGGACATTACATAATGACAAAGGGGTCAGTCCAACAATAGGATATAACCATTATAGATATCTATTCACCCAACTTAGGAGCACTTACATATGTGAAACAAATACTGACAGAATTAAAGGGGGAAAAGAATGCAATGCATTCATTTTAGGAGAATTCAACACACCACTCAATCTGAAGGACAGAGCCATCAGACAGAAAATAAGTAAGGACACGGAGGAAGTGAACAACACATTAGAACAGATGTACCTAACAGACATCTATAGAACACTCCACCCAAATGCAGCAGGATACACATTCTTCTCAGGGGCACATGGAACATTTTCCACAATAGACCTAATACTAGGTCACAAAAAGAGCCTCAGAAAACTGAAAAAGATTGAAATTGTACCAACCAACTTCTCAGATCATGAAGGTATAAAAAGAGGAATAAATTGTACAAAGAAAACAAAAAGGCTCACAAAAACATGGAGGTCTAACAACATAAAAAATCAATGGATAAATGACCAAATTGAAATAAGGATCAAGCAATATATGGAGACTAATGAAAATAACAGTGCAACACCCCAACTTCTGTGTGACACAGCGAAGGCAATTTTAAGAGGGAAGTCTATAGTAATTCAGGACTATTTAAAGAAGAAAGAACAATCCCAAATGAGAAATCTAAATTCACAATTACTAAAACTGGAAAAAGAAGAACAAATGAAGCCCAAAATTATTAGAAGGAGGGGCATAATAAAGTTCACAGAAGAATTAAATAAAATTGAGATGAATAAAACAATAGCAAAAATTAATGAAACCAAGAGCTGGTTCTTTGAGAAAATAAACAAAATAGATAAACCACAAGCCAGATTTATCAATAAAAAAAGAGGATCTACATGCATAAACAGAATCAGAAATGAGAAAGGAAATGGACACTACTGAAATACAAACAATTATTAGAGAATACTATGAAAAATTATATGCTAACAAACTGGATAGCATAGCAGAAATGGACAACTTTCTAGAAAAATACAACCACCCAAGATTGACTAAGGAAGAAACATAAAATCTGAACAGACCAATTAATTACCAGCAATGAAACTGAGTCAGTAATAAAAAAAAACTACCCAAGAACAAAACCCTTGGAGTAGGTGGATTCACTGCTGAATTTATTAAGATACTTAGAGAAGACATAATACCCATTCTCCTTAAAGCTTTCCAAAAAATAGAAGAGGAGGGAAGACTTCCAAACTCATTCTATGAAGCCAGCATCACTGATACCAAAACAAGGCAAAGACATCATAAAAAATGAAAATTACAGACCAATATCCCTGATGAACATACATGCAAAAATACCCAACAAAATATAAGCAAACCAAATTCAAAAATACATTAGGAGGATCACACATCATGATCAAGAGGGATTCATCCCAGGGATGCAAAGATGGTACAATATTCAAAAATCCATCAACATTATTGACTATAGCAATAAAAAAAGGACAAAAATCACATGATCATCTCCATAGGCAGTAAAAAGTATTTGACAAAATTCAACACCCATTTATGATAAAACTCAACAAAATGAGAGGGCAAGTACCTCAACACAATAAAGGCCATATATAACAAACCCACAGCCAACATCATACTTAACAGCAAGAAGCTGAAAGCATTTCTTCTAAGATCAGGAACAAGACAAGGATGTCCATGCTCCTGACTTTTATTCAACATAGTACTGAAGGTCCTACCCACGACAATCAGAAAACACAAAGAAAAAAAAGGCATCCAGATTGGTAAGGAATAAGTCAGACTGTCACTTTTTGCAGATGACATGATAGTGTACATAAAAAACCCCAAAGAATCCACTCAAAACTACTAGATGTAATATCTGAATTCAGCAAAAATGCAGAATGCAAAATTAATACACAGAAATCTATTGCATTCTTATACACTAATGATGAACAAGCAGAAAGAGAAATCATGAAAACAATTCCATTCACATTTGCATCAAAAAGAATAAAATACCTAGGAATAAACCTAACCAATTAAGTGAAAGACCTATATCCTGAAAGCTACAAGACACTCTTGAGAGAAATTGAAGAAGACACTAATAAATGGAAATTCATCCCTTCCTCTTGGGTAGGAAGAATTAGTATTTTCAAAATGGTCATCCTGCCTAAAGCAATCTACATATTCAAGGCAATCCTTATCAAAATGCTGACAACATTCTTCAACAAACTGGAACAAATAGTTCTAAAGTCCATTTTTAACAACAAAAGACCCCAAATAACCAAAGCAATCGTGAGAAGGAAGAAAAAAGCTGGGGAATTTTGCTCCCTGACTTCAGGCTCTACTACAAAGCCATAGTAATCAAGACAATTCAGTACAGGCATAAGAACAGACCCATAGATTAATGGAACAGACCAGAGAGTCCAAATATAAACCCAAGCATATATGGTCCGTTAATGTATGATAAAGGAGCCATGGATATACAATGAGGAAATGAAAGCCTCTTCAACAACTGGACAGCTACATGGCAAAACTGGACAGCAACATGTAAGAAAATGAAACTGGATTACTGTCTAATTTCATTCAAAAAAGTAAACTTGAAATGGATCAAAGATCTGAATGTAAGTCATGAAACCATAAAACTTTTAGAAGAAAACATAGGCAAAACTCTCTTGAATATAAACATGAGCAACTTTTTCATGAACATATCTCCCTGGGCAAGGGAAACAAAAGCAGAAATGAACAAGTGGGACCATATCAAACTAAGAAGCTTCTGTACAGCAAAGGACACCATCAGTAGAACAAAAAGGCATCCTACAATATGGGAGAATATATTCATAAATGACATATCTGATAAGGGGTTGATATCTAAAATATATAAACAGCTCACACACCTCAACAACCAAAAAGCAAATAACCCAATTAAAAAATGGGCAGAGGGTCTGAACAGACACTTCTCCAAAGAAGAAATTCAGATGGCCAACAGGCACATGAAAAGATGCTCCACATCACTAATCATCAGAGAAATGCAAATTAAAACCACAATGAGATATCACCTCACACCAGTTAGGATGGCCAACATCCGAGAGACAAACAATAACAAATGCTGGAGAGGAAGTAGAGAAAGGAGAATCGTCCTACACCACTGGTGGGAATATAAATTATTCCAACCGTTGTGGAAAGCAGTATGAAGGTTCCTCAAAAAACTCAAAATAGAAATACCATTTGACCCAGGAATTCCACTCAAAGGAAATTTTCCCTAAGAATACAGAATCCTAGATTAAAAAAGATGTATGCACTCCTATGTTTATTGCAGCATTATTTATAATAGCCAAGAAATGGAAACAACCTAAGTGTCCATTAGTAGATGAATAGATAAAGAAGATGTGGTACATATATACAATGGAATATTATTCAGCCATTAGAAGAAAACAAATCCTACCATTTGCAACAAAAATGGAGCTAGAGGGTATTATGCTCAGTGAAATAAGTCAGGTGGTGAAAGGCAAGTACCAAATTATTTCACTCATCTGTGGAGTATAACAGCAATGCAAAAACTGGAGGAACAAAACAGCAGCAGATTCACAGAACCCAAGAATGGACTAACAGTTACCAAAAGTAAGGGACTGGGGAAGATGGGTAGGAAGGGAGGGATAAAGGGATTAAAGGGCATTAGGATTAGCACACATAATGTCGGTGGGGTGTGGGCAAGAAAGTACAGCACAGAAATGACAAATAGTGACTCTATAACATCTTACTATGTTGCTGGACAGTGACTATAATGGAGATGTGGTGGGGACTTGATAATGTAGGTAATCTAGTAACCACAATGTTACTCATGTGATGGTATATCTATGATACCTTAATAAAAAAATAAAAATAAATATATATATATATATATGTGATATATATGTGAAACTCATATAATACCACTTTATAAATAAAAATAATAATATAAGGAAATGAAAATCTGTTCATCTGCTCTCTTTAATTCAAGCCATTAAACTAGTCATTTGCATATGCATAGACACATATATATGTTACTTGACTTGAAGGAAGGGTAATGTTGGTGAAGAGTAGAAATTGGATATATGAGGTTAAGAAAAAATACAAAAAGTCCTTATTAAAAAATACAGAATATAAAAATTCATATGTTAAAATAAAGCATTAAATATCTCTATACATATTGATGTCTAAGTGTTTCTGAGATATGAAGTGAAAAAATCTAGTCAAAAAAACACAGCACCTGTTTGTGCTTACAGTCTGGCATGTATTTGTGTTAGTTAGGAGAAAGATATATGCATGTAGGCAGGAAATATTTAGTCTTGACTTTGTGCACATTTATTCATTTTTTAAACAAACAAGAATTGGTTTTAAATTTGAGCAATACCATTGTGAGAGAAATTCAAGTATAGATTATATTATGGCTTTGTCAACATTCCACATGTATTTGTCTCTTAGACATGCTCTAAAATTGATCAGATGGATAATTAAATTATCTTGTTCTTACATACTCAGAGAAGATATTTACCAAATTATACTAAATGTGCTTATCTTCTAGTGTTAGGTCCAGTAAGAGCTGATATTATTTCTTCTCATTTCATCTCCTTTTTTATTTTCTTCATCCCATCCTCATTCATTCTGTGTGTATGTTATGTTGGATTACTGACAATATATGTATTTTCTATAATCTCTTTTTGTATTCTGTAGGACTATGATACATACATTCCTTAGATCTCTTATTCTAGAAACTCTGGTTTAATGTTTCTCCACTAAGCAGTTTTCTTGAATCCCTAAGACACAGTCAGTCCCAACTGTCCCCATATTGAGCTACTCACTGTTCAAAATTCCATCACACTAAATTCCAATAATATCTTTACTCTTTTGTATTAGATAAGTTTTGAATCAGAAGTTGAGCTATAGTTGTATCTGAGGCATCTAACTCAGTGATTGACTCCTTATTGTTTCTAAATAACTATTTTAAGTAAAAAAGTGTGTGCATGAATATCTTTTACATTTACTATTCTCTCTGAGCACCTTGCTGGATATTTAAGAATCCAGGATTATTTTGGTCAAGCTGCTATGCCTTTAATGCAGGTAAACTGGCTGATACTCCATTTGTTCCCGTATTTATAATAACATCAGTGGATATTTTATGCTAGTTCATATAGGAATCATTAAATCTTAAAGAAAACATATTTAATTGTATTATATATATGACAAGTTTTACTAGGTCTATATTAGATGCAAAAGATTGAGTTTAAATGTTGTTGATAGAAAACACACAAAAGTATACTAATGAGTAGAAACATATTAAAAATAACAAGACATATATATAATGCTAAATTATGTGGTTTTAAACTATAAAAGTAATAAGAATTTTAAAATGTGTATGATCAGTTTTCACTGTTTGTGAAGTTTAGTTTTCCCATGGTAATGGTAGTAGTAATGAGAATGATGACAGTTAGTGATGATAGATAATATTTGTGGAGTGCTTAGTACTTCCTGGTCACTCTGCTAAATGCTTTTTATAGATCATTTTTATCATTTTATTTAATATCCAGAGCTAAGTGCTGCCCTTGGTGGGTGTTTCTGAGAATCAAGTGAATAATGGGGAAACAATGACATTGTACAGGAGACACTCAATAGTAAGGGAGCTGCTATTGCTCATGGAGGTCTGTTTTAGGATTATGATAGTGTCAGTGGAAAACAAAGTACAAATTTGAGTTATGTTTTGAGGAAGAATTTGCAAAACTGGGTAGTGAATAAAAGAAAATGTAAAAAGACCCAGGTGTATATCTAATATTAAAATACTACTTTTAGTTAGTTTCCATCAATGCTAAGTTATCTTAAGGACTAGTTGATCATCAATTAATAAAAGATCTTTTGTAATGATGACTTAGCAAACAATTTTCAGAGTTCTTACTGTGGTACAACTAATTTACTATTATTGGCAATAATCATACAAGCTAAGGTTGGAGCCCAGGGGTGCCTCTTGTTATCAACACATAAAACTCAAATATTTGTTTGTCATTGACTGAAAAGCATTTCCTCTATTGAAAATATTAAACATATTAAAATGATTTTGGCTTATATTTTGGACAGAAAAAATGGGAAAATAACCTTCAGCTTCCAAACTTTTATTTGCATAGCTTTTCTCTCCCCCAAATCAGTAATCATGCTTAAGGAAATCACTGTCAGATGCCACAGTGCCAGACAACAAGGTAAGAAACAGGCAGGGAATCCTTCATCAAGCCTGAGCAGCTCCTGGTAGACTGATAGTTTCAAAACAGTCCTAAAATTATTTTCCTTATAAGAATGTGTTCCTAAAGAACTGACTGACATATAATTAAAGCAAATTAGATTCAACACCACCACTAAATTGAAATTTGTAGTGAATAAAACCTCTAACTGTAATTTAGCTTAATGTTCCAAATATAGTACTGAGTTTTTCTTTTAAATCATTGACAAAATGCAGACATTCTAGAGATTATACTGAGGTAAGCTTACTAATAAGATAAAGCTAGAATTCCATAGTATTAACTAGTAATACTCCTTAGAATATGCATGGAAAAGAAGAAAGGAAATTTCAAATGGAAAAAAAATTATTGCTAAAAAATGTCTTAAATCTTATTTAATTTTAAAATGTATATTCCAAAAATAATATTAGTTGAAATATTTGCTTTATTAGCAGTTAGTAGTTCTTTTTAATAATTAAGATTATATGAAATTCTATTGAACATGCTTTTGCTAGAAGAAAAGAATAACAAAAGAGCATGAATAAGTTTTAAAAATTGGAAAAAATGTGTTTAAGGATTGAGATGTTTAAAAGTGTCTTAAAAATGGCCAAGACAATCTTAGTTGTAAGATTCATCTGTCCCAATATGAATAGATTTAAGAGATTTGACAAATAAATGTAAAAATGTGAAAAATGATAACCTTTGGCTTTTTCACAAAATACTTTAATTTTATTCTCTAGAGGATTTCACTACTAGTTCTAAATAGCAAGTGCTCTTTACTAAAGACCCTGATGTTTACTTAAAAAGGCTCTGATGCCTACTTAAAATTAGAGCATAAGAATTATGAATAAGTGGTTCCATTTGCTGAATAGAACCAGTCTCATTGAATCTTATGCTTTCTCAATAATCAAAACACCTTACATTTTAAATCGAACTAGCTTCCAAGAAATTTGGAGGCTATTGTTTTACTGTTTTGTTTTTGTATCTTTGTATGTTGGTTTATTTTTCACATATAATGAAAATATTTTTTTCTCCAGAAAAACTACTCAACATAATTTTAAAAGTAAAAATAAGCCTAAAACTAAAAAAAGGCTATGTATAGGCCTATCAACAAAAAAAGAGAGGACACAAGCAAAATCAGAAACAAAGAAAGAAGTTACAACTGACACATCATAAATACAAATAACTATTCGAGAATTCTATGAAAAATTATATGCCAGTGAATTGGAAAACCTAGAAGAAATGGAAAAATTCCTAGAAATATTTAACTTTCCAAGACTGACCAAGGGAGAAAAAAAATTTAACAGGCCAATTACCAGTAATGAAATTGATTTGGTAATCAAAAAACTCCCAACAACCAAAAATCCACTACCAGATGGTTTCACAGCTAAATTCTACCAAACATTCAAAGAAGAATTTGTACCCATCCTTCTTAAAATATTCCAAAAAAGTATAAAAGCAAAGAATACTTCCAACTCATTCTATGAGGCCTGCATCATTCTAATAACAAAACCATACAAAGACACCACACACACACAAAATTATAGACCAATATCTATGATGAGCAAATATCCTCAAAAAAATATTAGCAAACTGAAATCAGAAATACATTGAAAGGACTGATTACCCATCATGACCAAGTGGGATT
Organism: Manis javanica; assembly: GCF_040802235.1. NCBI lineage: Eukaryota > Metazoa > Chordata > Mammalia > Pholidota > Manidae > Manis > Manis javanica. The sequence continues at coordinate 34,674,710 of NC_133168.1, read as the reverse complement.
TATTCCAGAGATGCAAGGATGGTACACTACTCATAAATCAATCAATGTAATATATGACACTGACAAAAGGAAGCATAAAAACCATATGATCATGTCAATATATGCTTAAAAAGTATTTGACAAAATTCAACAACCATTCATGATAAGAACTCTCAACAAAATGGGTATAGAGGGAACATACTTCAACATAATAAAGAGCATATACAACAAACCCACAGCTGACATCACACTCAATGGTGGAAATCTGAAAGCTCTTCCTCTAAGATCAGGAGCAGGACAAGAATGCTGATTTTCACCACTTTTATTCAACCTAGTACTGGAAGTCCTAGCCAGGCAACCAGACAAGACAGAGAGATAAAATGCATCCAAACTGGTAGGGAAGAAGTAAAATTGTTGCTGTTTGTAGATGACATGATACTACATACAGAAAGCCCTGAAGAGTCTGCCAAAAAACTATCAGAACTAATAACTGGATTCAGCAAAGTTATAAGATACAAAATCAATATACAAAAACCTATTGCATTCCTATATATTAACAATGAGTTAGCAGAAAGAGAGATCGGAAAATAATTCCATTTACAACTGCATCAAAAATAATAAAATACCTAGGAATAGACCTAACAAGTGTTGGCAAGGATGTGGAAAAAACGGGAACCCTCCTACACTATTGGTGGGAATGTACATTGATATAATTACTATAGAAAGAGTATGGAGGTTCCTCAAAAACTAAAAAATACAAATACCATACAACCCAATAATTCCATTTCTAGGAATTTACAAAAGAAAAAAATACTAATTTGAAAAGATGTATGCATCCCTATGCTTATTGCCACATTATTTACAATAGCCAAGATATGGAAGCAGCCCACGTGCCCATCAATAGATGAACTGATAAAGAAGATGTGGTACATATACACAATGCAATACTATTCAGCTGTAAAAAAGAAATAAATACTGCCATTTGTGACAATATGGACGGGCCTAGAGGATACTATGCTAAGTGAAATAAGCCAGGTGGAGAATGACAGATACCACATGATTTCACTGATTTGTGGAATCTAAACACAAAACAAAACAAAATGAAAAATAGCAGTAGACCCATAGATATTGAGAAGTGACTGATGGTTACCATAGGGGAGAGGTTAGATGAAATAGGTGAAGGGGATACAGAGGCAGAAAATCTCAATTATAATATAAATTGGTCACAGGGATGAAAATGCAGCATAGAGAACATATTCAATAGTTCTCAAACATCTTTGTATGTTGACAGATAGTAGTAACTACACTAGTTGGGGTAAGGATTTAATAATATATGTAACTATTGAATCACTATGTTGTATACTTGAAACCATATAATATTGTATATCAACTATAAGTCAAATAAATAAATAAATAAATAAAATAGAACCCAATAAAATCACATTTGAATAAAGTGCAAAAAAAAGATAAAGCTTTCTAAAACCAAGTTAACTCAAATTTGTCTTCGACTTTGGAAGACACTTTCTTCTCTAATCTATTACATTAACAATATTTATTTGGTACCAGTTGAAATATTATGTCTTAGTTTTTGAATAATGAATCTAATTTGTTCCTCTGGAAGGCATTTTGATAAGTACTGGTTAATTGAACTGTGAATATTGTAGTATATACTATGATCTTTTCCTTGTTTAAACAAAGTGTTTTATGTTAAGGGAGAATTCTTGGCTAGACAGTTAAAGAATATCTGATTCATCTTGTATGTAGAGTATTGTAGAACTATTAATCTATTTATCTGATTGTAAACAACAATAAAACTATACTATTCAACACCTTCTTCTAAACCCTTAAGGGTCTTTCTTGTCTCTTGTTCACCAAGGGTTCTAACCTGGTTATTCTCAGATATCCTGACCTATAAAACATTGAAGTGTTACTACCCACTCTGCCTTCAAATCAATCCACCTGGCCAATTCTACTGTTGAAATCCTGCATTACGACTTAAAGAGAGCCTCTGCTTTTTATGTGTATATATGTACATATATAAGACAACATAATTATAAGACCTCTAATAAAATTAAAGTAGCATAGAACATGTAGAGAATGCTAGAGTAACAATAAAATTGGAGTGTTCCGATAATAAACTAGGTTTGTGCTAACTAAAGATTCTTATCCATCCTTTTCCTGGTGGATTATTATCAATATTACTACTTCTGTCTCATGTCAGAAAATGTCTGTCCCGTTGGAAGTATCCATTTTTCACCTTTTAAAATTCCCTAATTAAGCAAATACTATTCACTTATTCCACTAGGATGAACTGAAGTCTTCTACAAGATAGGTACAACATTAGTCCCTGGATCAGAAAAACCAAAGACAAAAATGTTGGATTAGAGAGAAAGTGGAAGGAGGATAGGAAAGCTTTCAAATCATGACATAAGTCCAACCCCTGTAGAAGAGAGAGAATGAAGGAAGGTTTGGGAAGAAATCTTGTAGAAAAGTCTTCTGAGAAAGTTTTGGCAAGGCCTTTGTGTAGCTCCTGAGCCAAAGGTGCCTGTCAGAGGACAATGTATCTCTAAAAATGAGCCTGCCTTAGTATTACCCTGTGCGTAAAATTGCAGTATTTCCAGAATCTCTTGCTTAGCTTTAGTGCATCTCCATATCAATAGGTAATTAGAAGGGTGAGTGAGGGCTTATCTAGGACCAGAGAGGTTGGGTGGAGCTCTCTCTCTTCTTCTGCAGCCTAGTCAAGAGAGAGGTGGGATGACTGCTTGTAAGAAATAAACAGAGTTCTCCCAGTTTATTTCACCTTTTGACTGATTTCAGTTTCAAAAGTATTTTGCCCTGGGATTTTCACCCCCTGAGTTAGACACTGCTTCATTCAGTCACTGCCTGGAAGTTGCTGGAGGGAAACATGGCCTCAGCCAAGACATGGTGGGTTCAGAGGGCAGCAGCTGGGTCCTGGTCAGCTATGGTTGGAGTACTGCAAGGCACATTGTCATGTCTGCCAATCATACTGATTGATAAAGAAAAATAGGTCACCCAGCTAAGAAAGCAGGACTAGGACATAGAAAGAACAGTTAGAACAAGGGGAGGGAATTGGAAGGCAATATTTTTCTTAACCTAATGATCTCTAGGATTGATTCTACCATTTGTATCAAAATGAGTATTTCAAATTTCAAATATAACTTTTCACTGTGATTATAACTCCAGGGGGAAAATCCCAGGGCAAAATACCTCTAAAACCTAAATCAGTCAAAGAGAGAAATAAAGTTAAGAAATCCTTTTATTTCTTACCAGCAGTCAGCCTGTCTCTCTCTTGACAAGGTTATAGTAAAAGAGAGCTCCATCCAACCTCTCTGGTCCAGATAAACCCTCACATGCCCTGGTCATTACCTGTTGATATGTAGATGGACTAATTCTCCTCATCCCTTGGAAACACCTATTGATATGGAGATGCACTAAAGCCAGGCAAGAGATTCTGGAAATATTACAATTTTACCCACAGCCCATCCCTCCAAAAATCTCACATCACAGTCTACACATTGCCCATCTTTCTCAATGGCCCTGCGTGAGAAAATTGGAGCATTGTAACCAGGCTAATAACATAAAATCATGATAATCCTCAAGCCAGAGGATTCACCTAGGTTCAAAATCCAATGCAGGTGAAGTCAGTAGCTGAACAGGTAGGGAGTTCAGAGCAATCATCACAGGGCAGCTGCAGCCAGGGAGCACATCCAGGACACAGGGACTGTAGAAGAAAAAATCCTTAAGGGCAGTAAGATACATGTTTTAAAGACACCAGCATAGGCAAATTTGGCCCATCAGTTACTATACATACAAGAGAGCAGTCCAGTGATAGGACAGTGGCAGGAATGTGATTTTTGTCTTGGTCTAGTATACCAGACTTTCACCTCTCTCACTGTGGCAGTTATAGATGGGTCAATATATAGGGCTATGAGAGGTACATGCACTGGCCATAAAGATAAAGCCAAACTTCCCTGTATGATGTTCTTACCTACCAGATGTTTAGGTATACTACTGTGATATCTGGGGACCACTTTGCTGTTACTCCTTCTGGAGTAACATGAGTAATACACATGAGGCCAACTTCCAGGGATTGTTCCTAAGGTGCCAGAAAGGCCAGCCATCATTGGTTCATGTGTTGAAATGCCCAAGGCCACATAGTCTCCAGGTTGCTGTGGGACTCAGTCACACCATGCACTTCTAACAGGGCTCTGCTGACCTCTTCAAAGTCAAAGGCAGGCCACACTGACAGGCTAAAGCCTGCATTGTCTTCTGCCGGAGGCAGGCTGTGCTGCTAGCCAATGCATCTGGGCTACAAGACACTGCCGAGGCCCCAGCCCCAATTGTCATCAGTCACATGGACATCCAGCTCACAGGCCTGGTGGGTCTGTCTCACTCAAGACCTTCATGGCCTTGACTGTCCATTTTGCAACAATAGAGGTAAATGAACATGTTTCACACTGTAGGACCCCAACCTCCCTGAGAAATAAGTTAGCCTAAGAGTGGCCATCTTGAAGCCCAAAAAGCCATTCTGATATATGACTCAGAGGGAACAACTGAAACCAGGTAACTCCTCTGGAAAAACAAGTTAATCAATCATGACTGCTGGCAGCGCTAACCTTTCGGTTAGTTAAGCATAAAAGCTGACCCTACCTTGCTACACCCCCAGGACGTGGCACTAACCCAGAAATCGTAGGTTTGAAAAATTACTGCCTTTGTAGTATTGTTATCTTGCTATGTAGTATTGTTATCTTGTTACTACAACATAATCTGTAACCATGGTAATTCTCTAGGGCTGAATGCCTCAGAAAATCCTATATAACCACTTAGTTGTAAGTACTCAGGGTCCTCGTTGAGACCCGCTGCGACGGGCTGACTTGGACCCCAACTAGTTGGCTTCTGAATAAATTCCTCTTGCTTGTTGCATCAAGAAACGTCTTTGGTGAGTGATTTGGGGCGGCGCCTTCCTCAGGGGAATCCAACATTTGGGGGCTCGTCCGGGATCGGGCGTCCACCCCGCTTCACTCCCGAAGTCGCTCTTGGAGGAAGAGGTAAGATTAGTGGCGCCTTGAGTTGTATGTGTTCTGTTTTCTGTTTCAGTGAGACCGGTCAGAGTTCTGAAGGGTACCCGCTGTCTGGCAGCCGTCTCAATCCCGTAAAGGGGCTGTGACTGCGGTCGGTAGACGTACTAGAGCACCGCAGGCTGCAACCCTGGGGGACGCCCCAGGGAGGTTGGGAGGCCAGGGACGCCTGGTAGCCTCCCGTCTGTTTTTCCGGCAAACTGAACCTGATGAGATAGGGTTGATTTTTGGGCGCCGAGAATATCAACCCTCTGATTCCTTTCGGTTTCTGTTCGAGGCTCTGAAAAGAACCAAAAGCGGCCGCTGTGTGTCTAATCTGTGTGTGTCTTTGTTTTTTGTGTCCTTTACGTGTCTAATTATTGTTATACTGACAATGGGACAGACAGTGACGACTCCCCTTAGCCTGACGCTAGATCATTGGACGGAAGTTAGAGCGAGGGCACATAACTTGTCAGTAGAAGTGAAAAAGGGACCATGGCAGACTTTCTGTACCTCCAAATGGCCCACCTACAATGTTCGGTGGCCCTCGGAGGGGACTTTTGATCTCCCCACCTTATTAGCAGTAAAAGCTGTTGTCTTTCAGGATTCGTCTCAAGGACACCCGGATCAGCAACCCTACATTGTAGTCTGGCAAGAGTTGGTGGAGAACCCACCACCCTGGGTAAAGCCCTGGGTGCAAAAGAAAATGGGCCCTCGAGTTTTAGCTGCCCAGACTCAACCTCAGAAAAAGGAAAAGGAAACTACCAAAGTTTACCCTGATACTCAGGATTCGCTTATAATTGATGATCCCCCTCCCCCTCCTTACCCTCCTGCCCCTACAGCACCCCCGGTGCCCCCACCCCCAGCACCCTCAGCACCCTCAGCACCCCCAGCACCCCCAGCTCCGGCACCCTCAGTCCCTGATGCTGAGGCAGTAGGGCAGGCTCCGGGACCTGCCCAGGGCACCCGGCGCCGCCGAGGGGTCATCTTGGACCCACCGGGTATCTTTCCTCTCCGGTCTTATGGAGTTCCCATCCTTGGAGAAGAAGGGGAACCACCTTTCCAACCCCTGCAATATTGGCCCTTCTCCTCTGCTGATTTGTATAATTGGAAAGCTAACCACCCGCCCTTTTCAGAGGAGCCACAGAAACTAACTGGTTTAGTAGAGTCTCTGATGTTTTCCCACCAGCCCACCTGGGATGACTGTCAGCAGCTTTTGCAGGTGCTCTTTACCACGGAAGAGAGAGAGAGGATTCTCCTGGAGGCATGGAGGAATGTGCCTGGAACCGACGGACGGCCTTCGCAACTCCCTCATGACATAGAGAGGGGGTTCCCGTTGACTAGACCCAACTGGGACTTTAATTCTCCAGAAGGTAGGGAGCGACTAACCATCTATCGTCAGGCTCTGGTGGCAGGTCTCCGTGGGGCCGCAAGACGCCCCACCAATTTGGCCAAGGTAAGAGAGGTCAGCCAGGGAGCCACTGAAGCACCTGCAGTATTCTTAGAGCGCCTGATAGAAGCCTTCAGGCGGTATACCCCCTTTGATCCCACTTCTGAGGGGCATAGTGCTTCAGTGGCCCTTGCCTTTATCGGGCAATTGGCACCCGACATTAAGAAAAAGCTTCAGAGATTGGAGGGCTTACAGGATTTGTCGCTGAGAGATTTAGTGAAAGAAGCAGAGAAAGTTTATCATAAGAGAGAGACTGAGGAAAGAGAAGGAGAGGGAAAGTAAAGAAGAAAAGAGAGATAGGAAGCATGAGAGAAATTTAACAAAAATCTTGGCCTCAGTAGTAGAAAGTAAGGGACGGCCGCCCTCTAGTGGTAGAACTAGTAAGGCAGGGTCCCTGGGCAACCGACCTCCTTTGGATAAAGATCAGTGTGCGTACTGCAAGGAAAAGGGGCATTGGGTGAAAGATTGCCCTAAGAAACCACCACGGGGACCTCCAAAGAAAGTGTTGTCCCTGCTAGAAGATGAGGACTAGGAAAGACGGGGCTCGGAGCCCCTCCCCGAGCCTAGGGTAACTCTGAAGGTGGAGGGGCAACCCGTTGAGTTTCTGGTAGATACCGGTGCTCAACATTCAGTACTGACCCAAGCTAGAGGCCCCCTTTCTAGTAAAAAGTCTTGGGTGTTTGGGGCCACGGGTCAGAAACAATATGCATGGACTACCCAAAGAACAGTAGACTTAGGAGTGGGACAAGTAAACCACTCATTCCTTGTTATACCGGAATGCCCTACACCCTTGTTGGGAAGAGACATCTTGACCAAAGTCGGGGCCCGAATATCCTTTCAGACTGAAGATACCCAAGTGACTGATAGAAAAAAGAGACCCTTGGGCCTAAGCATTCTGTCCATAAAGTTAGAAGACGAGTACCGCCTTTTTAAGGAACCAGAACCCTCCCGAGTTAATCAGAGGTGGCTCAACCAGTTTCCAGGGGCCTGGGCAGAGACGGCAGGTATGGGACTCGCTGTAAACCAACCCCCGGTGGTCATAGAATTAAAAGCCTCAGCCTCACCAGTAACTGTGAGACAATATCCAATGAGTAAAGAAGCCAGAGATGGGATTAGGCCCCATATCCAGAGGCTCATAGAACAGGGGATATTAGTAAAATGTAAATCCCCATGGAACACTCCCTTGCTGCCTGTAAAGAAAGCGGGAACAGGAGATTATCGACCAGTGCAAGATTTGAGAGAAGTTAATAAGAGAACACAGGACATTCATCCCACTGTGCCGAACCCTTACAACCTGCTAAGCTCTCTGGCCCCAGAAAATACTTGGTATACAGTCTTAGATTTAAAAGATGCCTTCTTTTGTTTGCGCCTGCACCAGAGTAGCCAACCGCTGTTTGCTTTTGAGTGGAAAGACCCCTCCACAGGAACTACTGGACAATTGACCTGGACTCGCTTGCCACAAGGATTCAAGAACTCACCTACCCTCTTCGACGAGGCTTTACACCAGGACTTGGCCTTTTACCGAGCCTCCAACCCGCAGGTAACCTTGTTACAATATGTTGATGACTTACTGATAGCCGCTCCTACACAGGAAGTCTGCCAAGCGGCTACTGAAGCCCTTTTGACTGAACTTACTAGGCTGGGGTATAGAGCATCTGCCAAAAAGGCACAGATCTGCCAACCACAAGTGACTTATTTAGGGTATTCCCTGAGAGAAGGGAAGAGGTGGCTTACTGAAGCCCGGAAGCAGACTGTGACGCAGATCCCGGTCCCTACTACTCCGCGCCAAGTCCGCGAATTTCTGGGAACAGCAGGGTTCTGCAGATTGTGGATACCCGGATATGCCACCTTAGCCGCCCCCCTGTACCCCCTAACCAAAGAGGCAGCCCCGTTTGTTTGGGGACCTGAACAGCAACAGGCCTTTGATGAAATCAAGAAAGCCCTCCTGTCGGCACCCGCTCTGGCCCTGCCAGACGTAACTAAGCCATTCGTCCTTTTTGTGGATGAGCGGAGTGGAGTGGCTCGGGGAGTGTTGACCCAGCAATGGGGACCTTGGAAGAGACCTGTCGCCTATTTGTCAAAAAAATTAGACCCAGTAAGTAGTGGATGGCCTGCCTGTTTGAGAGTAGTGGCGGCTGTGGCCCTCCTAGTTAAAGATTCTGACAAACTGACACTGGGACAGAAACTTACTGTAGTTGCTCCACATGCGTTGGAGAGTGTAATTCGGCAACCACCCGAGAGATGGATGTCGAATGCCAGAATGACTCACTACCAAACCTTACTCCTGAATCGTGATCGAGTAGAGTTTGCCCCCCCTGCCATCCTAAACCCGGCCACTCTGCTCCCCAATTTGGAGAAAGAAGTGCTTCACACCTGTCAGGAAATCCTGGCTGAAGAGACAGGAACCCACCAGGACTTGCAAGATCAGCCCTTAGGGGGAACGAGACTCCTGACTTGGTATACAGACGGGAGCAGTTACATCATGGATGGTAAGAGAATGGCCAGAGCTGCAGTAGTAGATGATGACCGAGTTGTATGGGCCAGTGGACTCCCAACGGGCACCTCTGCACAGCGAGCAGAACTCATCGCCCTGACTCAGGCCCTAAAGATGGCAGAAGGTAAGAGACTTAACGTCTACACTGACAGCAGATACGCCTTTGCCACTGCTCATATACACGGGGCTATTTATAGACAGAGAGGGCTGTTAACTTCTGCTGGGAAAGATGTTAAAAACAAACAAGAAATTTTAGATTTGCTGGAAGCCATCCATAGGCCTAAAGAAGTAGCAATAATGCATTGCCCTGGACACCAGAAAGATGACTCTCCAATAGCTCGAGGAAATCGGAGAGCAGACCAAGCCGCAAAGCAAGCGGCTCAGGGAATGAACATTTTGCCCCTTCAAGTGTGTCCGGAAGCCACTCACATCGAGAGCTTCCAGTACACACCTGAAGATCTCGTTTGTATAAACAAATTAGGGTTCAAAAATTCCTCACCCCAAGAGATATACAAGTCTGAAAAAGGGAAAGTTGTCCTGCCCCGGAAAGAGGCAGAAGAATACTTAAGGCAATTACATCAACTGACACATTTGGGAGCAAAAAACCTAAAGACTTTAGTTCGAGACTCCCCTTATCATGTTATTGGATTAGGAAAATTAGCTGACGAGATTGTAAAAAATTGTGTTCCCTGTCAATTAGTAAACGTGAGCAAAAATCAAGCAATATCCGGGAAAAGACTTCAAGGAGATCGCCCAGGAACTTATTGGGAAGTTGACTTCACTGAAATTAAGCCTGCTAAGTATAGATATAAGTACCTTCTAGTTTTTCTAGACACATTTTCAGGATGGACAGAGGCGTTCCCCACCAAAACTGAAACAGCTCAGACGGTGTCTAAAAAAATCCTTGAAGAAATATTTCCCAGGTTTGGGATTCCAAAGGTAATCGGCTCCGACAACGGCCCTGCTTTTGTTGCCCAGGTAAGTCAGGGATTGGCCAAGATCCTGGGGATGGATTGGAAATTGCATTGTGCATACAGGCCCCAGAGCTCAGGACAGGTAGAAAGGATGAACAGAACTCTAAAAGAGACCTTGACTAAATTGTCCATAGAGACTGGCTTATGTGATTGGTTAGTCCTCCTTCCCTTTGCCCTGTTTAGAGTCAGGAACACTCCCAGCCGCTTTGGACTAACGCCTTTTGAAATAATGTTTGGGGCCCCGGCCCCGCTTCAGTTAGCACATCTTCATACATTCCCTGAGTGTGCAACTAATAAGTTTTTGCTTGAAAGGTTACGAGCCTTGGAGGCTGTGCAGAAAGAGGTGTGGGCCTCCATCAAGGAAGCCTATCAGCCAGAAGACCTCTCGGTGCCTCACCAGTTCCAGGTGGGAGACCCAGTCTACGTGAGAAGACACCGGACAGGAAACCTCAAGCCACGGTGGAAGGGACCTTTCATCGTCCTCCTGACTACTCCCACAGCTGTAAAAGTGGACGGCGTCTCTTCCTGGATACACGCTTCACATCTAAAGAAGGCACCCCCGGACCCGGACTGGACTGGCGAGTAACTCAGACTGATAACCCCCTTAAGCTTCGCTTGTGTAAAAAGAATTATGCTGTTAGTAATTCTGATGCTCCTGCTACTTCCAACCCACCAGAACCCTAACCCCCATGAACCCAGGTTACTGACATGGCAAATCATTACCCCAGCTTCCCACCAAGTAGTAGTCCAGTTAACAGAACAGCATCCTAGGGGGACGTGGTGGCCTACCCTCACTGTAGACATATGTACTCTCTTCAAACAAGACCCTCAGCACGGAGGTAGAATAGGAAGGCCAGGATGTGGATCTCGGGCTTCTATGAAAAAACTTCAAGATACCTGCTTCTATGTGTGCCCAGCCCCCTCAACCGATCGTGCTAAGGCCTCACAGTGTGGTGGGCAGACAGACTTTTTCTGCAAAAATTGGGGCTGTGAACAAACAGGGACATGTCATTGGATAGGCAGAAATGCCGGGAGCTCCCCTCCAAGTCTTATAAGAGTTAAAAGAAACAGTACTCAGGCCCAATGTATGACCAGCTCTACCTGTAATCTTATTGATATTTCCTTTACTGAAGCCGGAAAGGAGGCAAATTGGGAAAGAGGGCTCATGTGGGGATTAAGACTCTATCAGGAAGGATATGATAATGGAGTTGTATTCACTCTTAGACTCAAAGTAGAAACCCTCCCGGCTATTCCAGTAGGACCAAACGCTGTCTTACCAGATCAGCCTCGCCTCCCAACCCCAGCCCCGAAAAGAACCCTAACTATTTCAGCTGTCCCCGTCTTTGCTCCTAGCCCACTGACCTCCTTTTCTAGCAATGGACAGCGCCTCCTCAACCTTGTTGAGGGAGCTTTCAGAGTCCTAAATGCCACCGACCCTAAAACTACAGAGTCCTGTTGGTTATGTTTTTCTTCTAGACCACCTTATTATGAAGGGCTGGGATTGTCAGCTGATTTTAAGAATACAACCAGCCACGAAATTTGTAGTTGGGGCAGTCATAAAAAGCTAACACTAACCGAAGTGTCTGGAATAGGAAAGTGTCTAGGTACGGTTCCCGCCACGCATAAAAATTTATGTAATGAGACCATCCCCATGATCCCCACAAGAGAAAACAGGTATTTAGTCCCACCACCTGAAGGATGGTGGGCCTGTAATACTGGACTAACTCCATGTGTTTCCACCTCTGTCTTCAATTTCTCCCACGAATTCTGTATAATGGTCCAGTTAGTACCCAGACTAATGTATCATGATGACTTCTCATTCGTGGCAGAATTGGAACCTAGACTAAGGTATAAGAGAGAGCCAGTCTCACTCACTCTAGCTGTATTACTAGGAGTAGGAGTCGCAGCCAGAGTAGGAACAGGGGCGGCTGCAATTATACAAGAAAACCAACATTATGAAGGACTAAGAATAGCTATCGATGAAGATTTGAGAACTATAGAACAGTCTATTTCTAAACTTGAAGAGTCCCTAACCTCCCTCTCTGAAGTAGTGCTGCAAAATAGACGAGGGTTAGATTTACTATTTCTAAAAGAAGGTGGATTATGTGCAGCTCTAAAAGAAGAATGTTGCTTCTATGCAGACCATACTGGAGTAGTAAGAGACTCAATGTCTAAACTGAGAGAAAGATTAGATCAGCGAAAGCGAGAACGAGAAGCTAACCAGAGCCTGTTTGAATCCTGGTTCTCTAGATCCCCATGGCTTACAACTCTAATATCCACCTTGACAGGACCCCTGCTTATTTTTATATTGCTCCTCACCTTAGGTCCCTGCATTTTAAATCGAGTAATAACCTTTATTAGAGAAAGAGTAAGTGCTGTGCAGGTGCTAATGCTGAGACAACAGTATCATACCCTCACACATCAAGAAGACACCAACATTCCATGATTAGAATGTTCAGAAAAAGAAGTGGGGAATGTAGGACCCCAACCTCCCTGAGAAATAAGTTAGCCTAAGAGTGGCCATCTTGAAGCCCAAAAAGCCATTCTGATATATGACTCAGAGGGAACAACTGAAACCAGGTAACTCCTCTGGAAAAACAAGTTAATCAATCATGACTGCTGGCAGTGCTAACCTTTCGGTTAGTTAAGCATAAAAGCTGACCCTACCTTGCTACACCCCCAGGACGTGGCACTAACCCAGAAATCGTAGGTTTGAAAAATTACTGCCTTTGTAGTATTGTTATCTTGCTATGTAGTATTGTTATCTTGTTACTACAACATAATCTGTAACCATGGTAATTCTCTAGGGCTGAATGCCTCAGAAAATCCTATATAACCACTTAGTTGTAAGTACTCAGGGTCCTCGTTGAGACCCGCTGCGACGGGCTGACTTGGACCCCAACTAGTTGGCTTCTGAATAAATTCCTCTTGCTTGTTGCATCAAGAAACGTCTTTGGTGAGTGATTTGGGGCGGCACCTTCCTCAGGGGAATCCAACAACACCAGCCTCACCTGATGCCCTTTCATACAAAATGGCATAAGGGCTTCAAAATTTGTGCCAAGAGCAGAATAAATACTCTCCAGTGGCCTACAACCCAAAACTTCTTGCTAAAATGTCATGTTTATCTGTAAGGTAATCAGACATGAACATAACATCACACACAGTATTAGATGCCCTATTCCCAAGGGTATTCAGGCTTGTTCCACTCAGCCCCACCATACAAACAATGGCGGGGAGGATCCCTGGAAAACCCTCCAGGTTGCAATAAATCATGGAACATTCAGCTCCTGTGTCAACCAGGGCCAGGACACACTGCATATTAACAGGGGACTAATAAATCATGTGGCCTTTGGTCCCCACCATGTCTCCCAAGGTGGGGACTTTGACCATCCCTGTGGTCAAACCACAATGCCCAATCATTGTCCTGTGGAGCTGACAGCCCAGGCAGAGCCTGAGTACTGTTGTCCAGGAAGTCTTGCTGGGACAAAGGCCAAACATAGGGCTTTGCTTCAGCTTCTGTGTACTGGACCTCAGCGGCTGGAACTGCTGCTCTGGCTTTAATTGGTGCCACAGTTTAATAATATCCTACTGGGCTGCCCATCAAGTTTTTCTTTCACTACTCTGGCTTTTATCAAATCAACCCACATCTGGGTCCTCAAGACCTTCACAGGGCCTTTTGCACCTCTCCTTTACATCATAGCCTGTACTTCCTTCTGGACTCACTGTTTCAACCTCCCCCAGATCTGGTAAAGTACAAGTAGCATCACTTATGGGTTGCCTTATGTGCGGGGCAAGAATAGTCACTAGGGACCCAAAGAGAGATAGGAGAGCTGTATGCAGCACCAGATTTCTCATCCTATGGTGAACAACTCCTCATTGGGGCCCTGAGTGTCCATATTGTAGGTGATATTTTTCATGCCCAATTCTCACAGCACCTGTTGGAGTTCTGCATACGTTTTCCAGCTAGTGGATAAATATGGTGAATCAACCAAGTTGTGCCAAACTTCCATGATGGCTGCTATCAGCCAATCCAGAAGCACCTGATTCCCTGAGGTATGACGGGCACTTTACAACTACTGCTGGAAGGAAGGGTGAGTCATCAGGGAAGCCAGTGTACTCATTTCAGAATGCAACATAACAATGTTTTCCACCCCCATATCCCAGAGATGCATAAGCCATGTATGCAGAGGTTCCGATGGCTTTTGTCAATACCAGATGTTCATGTCCACCAGCTCAACCTGGGTATATAGGGGTAGAGCACGGAGTGCTCCACAACCTGGGAAGGGGGTGGCTCCTCCCCCTCAGGAGCCCATGGTTGTTGTTTTACTTTTTTATTTATGTAAGGTTGGAGGCACTGGAGGGAGGAGTGAGCACGTCGGACACTGATGACATGCCAAAGTCCCCGACTGCAGCTCCCTCCCAACCTGAAAAATGTGCCTTGGGCTAGCCAATCCTCTCACCGCTGTAAACCTATGCTCTGCCTCTCCCTACCTTCTTTAAAAACTTCCCACCTGTCTAGTTGTGCACGACTTCTCCAGCCTGTATTTCCACAGACTGGTGAACCTCACCTGGGATTGCGCTCAAATAAACTGCCAGGCCCTTTGTTGCCTCTCGTCACCTGCTTATTTCAGTTAGAATTTATCCTACAATTTACAACCAGGTGGGCCTTTAATACAGGAGGTGGCCTCAGCCCCATCCCCTCATCCTCTCCCAACATCTCCTCCACCATCTCTGGAGCTGAAGGCACTGCTCTTTCCTCTGCCTTCCTCATGGTTTTCTGCCATGCAGAATCTCCTGCTGCCTCCCCCCTCATTGCTGCTAAGGAATTTTTCAGGAGCATGACCTGTCCTCTCAATAACTGTCTCTCTTCCTTCAGGGCATTCCATAGGTCATTACCCAGCTCCTCCAAAAGATGCTGAAGTGAGTCTCTCTCCTGCTTAAGTCTCTCTTCTCAATAACCCTTTGTCTCTCCTCAATTACACTTTCCACTTTCTAGACGAAAAGAGATCCTACAATGCCAGCTGCTACACAGCCATTCAGAGCCTCTAAGCAGTCTTTTATCTGATGGAGGAATAATTCTGCAGCTTCTGGTGTCTCCATTCTTCCCCAATTCTTTGGAAGGCCCCACCCCTCTAAGAGGTGCTTTACCCTAAACCAACTCCCCATTAGGGGCCCCTCAATTGGAAGCCCCACATATAGTGGGTTCCAGAGTGAAGCTGAACCCTCTGCCACTGCAGCCACTGGGTCCTCCCCATCATCCCTAGAGGCAGCCTGCCCAAGGGTTATACCCATTTAAAAAGATTTTTGGTTCAGAGGTCCTGCCAACTACTGCCAGATATAACTCTGGGGGCATAATACTGGGGCGAAATACCTCTAAAATCGAAACCAGTCAAAGGGAGAAATAAAGTTAAGAAACCTATTTATTTCTTACAAGCAGTTGTCCCATCTTTCTCTTGACCCAGTGGCAGCAGAAGAGAGCTCCACCCAACCTCTTGCAAGCCCTTGTGATTACCTATTGATATGTAGATGGACCACTGCTCTCCACCCCTTGGAAACACCTATTGATATGCAGATGCACTAAAGGCAGGTGAGAGATTCTGGAAATATTACAATTTTACCCAGTGTCTTTCTCCTGCCAAAGTCTCTCTTTCTCCTCAATAGCCCTCTTTCTCTCCTCAATAACCCTTTCCAATATCTCAAGAAAAAGACATCTCACAATCCTAGCTGTTAGGTGGCCACACAGTGCCTCTAAGCAGTCTTCTATTTCATGGAGGACTAATTCTGCTGCTTCAGGTGTCTCCACCCTTCCCCTATTCTGGGGAAGGCCCCACCCCTCTAGGAGATACTTTACCCTAGACCAATTCCCCACTAGGGTCTCCCCAGTTGGAAGCCCCACAGATATGGGGCTCACAGGTGAAGCTGCACCCTCTGCTGCTGTGGCCACTGGGGCCTCCCCACTATTCACAGGGGGAGTTCTGGGCATTTCCACACCATCTCTATGGGAAGCTTGCCCAAGGGTCACACCTATGTAGACAGATTTTGGATTCAGAGGTCCAGCTGACTACTGCCAGATGTAACTCCAGGGTGGAAATTCTGGGGCAAAATAGTTTTGAAGCCAAAATCAGTCAAAGGGTGAAATAAAGTGGGAGAAACCCATTTACTGCTACAAACAGTCATCCACTTCGATTCTCCTGTGTCTCTCGTGACCTGGCTGCAGAAGAAGGGACCCCCAGTCAATCTCTCTGTTCCAGATATGTTTTAACTCGCCCTTGTGACTACCTATTGATATGGAGATGGACTACTTCTCTCCATCCCTTGGAAACACCTATTGACATAGAGATGTACTAAGGCCAGGCAAGAGATGCTGGAAATATTGCAGTTTTACCCACAACGTAGAAAACCCATCACTCCATATAGTTTCCACCACTATTTACATAGACATAAGTAAATTATTCTCATATTGCTATTGTCTTTTCTTGATGTCTGTAATTATGTGAGCTACGGACTGAATGTTTGTATATCCCCTAAATTCATATGTTGAAACCTATTGCCCAATATGATGATATTAGGAGGTCGGCCAGCTGAAGATATAATGAGAAGTCAGCAGCCTGCAACCTTGGAAGAGAGCTTTTATCAGAATATGACCATGCTTCCAGACTTCAGAGCTATGAGAAATAAATTTCTGTTGTTTATCATCTCACCCTGTTTAAGGTATTTTGTTATGGCAGCCCAAGATGATTAAGATAATTTGCAAATACATCATTTAGTTTTTGCATTCCTTGATTAAAAAAAATTATACTAGCTAGCAGTTTTAAATGTTATCAGATTTCCTTTATTTTAAAGGAGTTTGCTCTTGGATTTGTAGTTTAGTTTTTTTTTTCCTGTTTTATAAACCATTAATTTGTACTTCTAACTTTGTGAATTTCACATTTCCAACTGTCTTGGGTATGTTAATATTTGCTCCTTTTTAAGTTTCTTTCTTTTGGTACATACTCAGCTTTTCTGCATTCTTTATCTTGTGAACATCTAAGTGTTGATTTCCTCTGCTGATACATTGTGTTTTCTTAAAATAATTTTTCTAATTGTTTAGTTTCCATCTTGATTCTCCTTACCAGAATAATTATTTAAAGGAGGGATATTAAATTTTTCGAGTTTGAAATTGCCCTTTGTACAGAGAATATGATATGTTAGAATGTTACTGAATTTTGTTTTGTGTATTAGGATATTGTCAATTATACATCATTTACATATTTCCTAAATATCAATTATATTTAAGCAATGTGTCAAGATATAGCATTTTCTTTTCTGTTATTAAGGTATGGAGTTCAATATAGATGAAATCTTATCAACTTTGGTATTAGTGACATTTAGGGAACCAACAATTCTTTTCTGGAAGAGGTGGAAATTGTGCTGTCATTGTATGATATTTGGAAGTATGCCTGGCCTGTAACCCATCTGTAGATGTAGATGCCAGTACCTGATATTTCAAGTTGACTAATATTAGTATTAGATGTGCTGTTTTGCTTTTATCTGCTGACCTGATATATCTTTTTTCTACTAACCTGATATATCTTTGCCAATTTTTTAGTTTTATAATTTTGATCATATAGATCTATCTTTTGCATATAGCATTTAGTTGTCTCTTTTGCAGGTTGAATTTGACAGTTTTTTAAAATGCATTAGTTAAAGCCATTTAAAATTAACATGAGGGATCTTTCTGATATGATGAAGATGTTCTGTATCTTGATAAGTTGTAGATAATATGGGACTATACAGTTTTCAAAATTCATAGAACTGTATATTAAATATATATGCATTTTTAGATGTAGATCATTACATTTAAAAAAGTCACTATAAGTAAAGCAATTTTCAATTGATCAAAAGACCTTTAAAGCTTTATATATTAAGAGACACCTGGTAACTACTGGGTGGCTGAACACAAGTTGCTTCAGCAGGCTGTCATTCTCTCTTTTGGCTGTATATGGACTAGTGACTAATTTAGCTTAGAGTAACACATGGTTCTGACTTAGGTGTAAAATTTTACATCCATGTCCACATTCCTATAACACAGTTTTTTCAATGTTATTTTTTAAGTATTTATTTATATAGGTCTATGTTAATAAGCCCCTTCTGTTGAGTTTTTTATTAAATAAAATTATGAACCATAATTTTCTGATAAAAACATTATTATAGTCATAGCAGCTGAAAGGAAAATGAAAGAAAATGTGTTAGAAACAAGAGAACAATGATTTCTTGTAATAAAAACAACAATAGAGCATTATTAAGGTGGCAGACTTTTAATGAAAAAAAAAAGTAGTACAATTAGCTGTAATCAAGATAATGTTGAAAGCATTTAATGAATTTTTTAAAGAACTACTGCATTAGAGATGTCTGTAATCTATTTTTCTTTCTTTTCATTTTTAAAAACTATGATTCCCATAGTCTAATTCTAGTGGGTTGCAAAATATTGAAAAGCCAACCTAGCAAATGAAACATTTAAGAAAGTATAGCATAACAGCAAACCCATCAGAATGTTAGACTGGTAAGCTTCGAATGTATGGTCTGTCTAAAGTCCTTTCTGATTAAAATTTAGAGTTTTTTTATCATTAATCCCATAGCTTTTATGGCATTTATTTTGGGTATGTGCTTAGATTTAACTGTTCTAATAGCATAAAATATTTTTCTTCCACAAAATGTTAATTAGGAGATCAAGAAGTAAATTTTAATGAAGGTGGAGCATTACACAATGGAATAGAATAGGCATTATATGGAGACCTTTGATGTATTTTGGCATACAAGTTACTGGAAGGGCTGTAATAATTTAGAGTGTTTCTGCCCTTGGTTATTTATAGTTTGGTCTCTTACAAACTTATTTGGAGACTGTATTTGTCTCCAAATTATTATTTTCTGAATTGTTAACAGATGATATTGGCAGTACTGAAGGAAAGGATGTGGATCAATATACTTGATATTTCTGTTACAGGGCCATAGATTTCTTGAAATTAAGAGTTGTAATTGAAGACTGCATACCTAGAAGTGAAAATCACTTAACTTTGAAAAGGTTAACCTTATGCCTTCAGTAGCCACATAGTTATTTAGAGGCTTACACAAAAGAATCTGTTTCATGCATCACCTTTGATGATGTCTGCACATACATAGAAAAAAATGTTCTCTGTAAAATATATAGAGTATTAGAATTCAAGGCATCCTCTTTTCTCCATATTAAAAATAATTATTAACATTTTTTAAGAATTCATTTACACTGTTTCAGTTGTTTTGAATTGTTGAGGTGTGCTGAGCTGTAAAGTAGGTGGTGTTTTCTGCTGAAAAGTATGATGGGGAGGGCAAACATTACTAAAGATTAAATTGCACACAAAAAAATTCATACAGATGGTCTTATTTAAGGTGGAGGATGTGGTGGTGCCTCCTTTTATGAGGTATTGATGCATTCATCTAAATGGTGAAGGCTTCAAATAGATATCTTAGAGACTTTGGTGCTCATGCCTGGGCTTTCAAAAGCAGAAGATACTAGTAATTAAATCAGATATGTTGTTAATGCCTAAAACATGGTTAGGGAGCATGGGGAATATTCTAGACCGATAATTTTATAAAACAGAAAGGTTAGGTTTCCACTCACCGAAAGAGATTAGTAACATAGTCTTATGCAAACAGGTCCTAAATAAATGATCCCTTTGAAGTTTAGGTGGAGCTGTGATTGAGTTAGGAAAATTTCTGGGAGTCTCATTACTGCTTGACCTCAAACTTTCTCTTCCCTTTTCAAGAATCAATTTAAGCAAGGAATGTTCTATAAATATGTAAGCCAAATGTTAACAAGAGTTACAGGGTGGAGGGATTAAAAAAAGGGAGAACTTTTACCTCATATCATTTATTTTTCTGATACATATTTAGGTTAAGGGGTTTTCTTCTTCTATTTGCAACTAAAAACCTGGTGAATATGGATACCATAGAGCTTATTTGAGGTGATCTTTCTAAGGTATCTATGTCTTGATTGCAGTACAGATTACACAACTTTATACTCTCTGTTCTTCACAGTTTCTGTCACATACTTGTACTTCATAAATATTGATTTATTTTAAGCACTTATGTTTCCATGCAGAAAAAGAAAAATACTTACATATCTCTTCTTTTAAAAGAACAGAAACACATTGGTAACATCTGTGTGACCATTGTGAGATCATCATCCCTTTTTTGCCCCAAAGAATCTGATCAGTCATCCTTTGCATCTCTCTTACGCTCCTCAAGCTTTTGTGCCAAGCCCTGCCCTAGATCCCTCCAGGTGGACTCATGGGAGAATTATCATTTGGTTTCTAAGAACTCTTTCTATCATTTCAAACTCCCCTTCATCCAAGTTCCTTCTGTGCTTCTCCACAGCTAGGGTTGGCTCAGCACTTCACCATTTCTCAGCACTGCTCTCCATCTCTCACCTGAAACACAGTAATGGCCCCCTTGCTGCTCTTTGTGCTTTCAGAGTCTGTTTTATTCCAATCCATCATTCACAGAATGAGCAGCATCATAATTTAAAAAATATATTTAATAGTATATGTGCCATGCTAAAAAAATATATATGTATATATTTATGGTTCTCTGTTGCTTACAAGACAAAACTCACACTATGATAAAATAGAAATTTTTAAAATTTGATTAATATTTATATTTAAAATCTTTAATTTCCATGGATGCCTGAAATATATTAGTTAACTTTCACTTAATAGAGTAATACTAATAGATATCTATTTAAAAAAATACTATTTAGAATCCATCTTGAGTGTAAAGTTGTAACTGCATAAACAAATGTTATTTCCTCTCCATTATAGTGATTTTGCTATGTTTGTATAATACAAAATATGAGCTGGAGGATTAATGAGATGTCAAGTCTCCTTAGAATCTACTCTCAAGGCAACACAAACTGCTAAAAGAATCCACACTATTTAAGTGAAAATACATCTATCACAGAAATGAGCAGGCTGCAGGTCCAGGTCAATACCTTCCAGCCCATTAAACAGAGGAAAGGAAAGCAAGTTTGCTTATGTTCAATATGTCAAAGAGAGGGGAAGAATAGCAGTAATGCACAACTCTGACTACAGCTTGCCAATATTAACTTGAAAAATTATCAATCATTAATCCATCACAGTCCTAATTATTATTGAACTTATGCATTAACAGGAAAGGAAATTTAATGAAATAGACTAAAGAGCTTTGGTTTAAAAAAATCTTATTAGATTACATTCAAAGACCCATCCTGATAATAATGAACCTCGACATTTAAAAGGAACCTGTGTAAGTTATGAAAGAAGTTATGTCATAAAGGAAATTAGACATTCTAAGATCTACTCATTCTTTAAAAACAAAAGTCTTCTAATTCTAATATTTGTTCATATTTCAGGTGATATAGGGAATTCTAGAGACTTTTTATGTTATTAAATATGAACATAAAGGAATGAATGTTCATTCTGCTTCCATATATAATAAAATAAGAGCCAATGACAATTGAGGGAACAAAATTTTCCTAATAGACTAAGATAGTGTTTGGCATTAACAAGGTCAGCAGTTTACTTGAAGAGTCAGGATCATGTAATGAACTCTGAGATTGAAGCTTTAGTAATATAAATGTGAAGCCAGGCTGTTTAGTTGCAAATGTCTGTAATGTTAAATCTGGTCCATCTGTCATTTATATTTTTTCTCTTCTCTGGTTAGGTATAGGGTTGATGTCATGTTTTACTCCTTGAAACATGCCTAAGGAATATGTGGAGAGTCAAAGATTCATGAGGATACTTCATCATTTAATCTAATATGCTTCATAAGTCTTTAACAATCTTTATACTATTTTTGCTTTAAATAAATATTTTGCAGTACATTCTAAATGCATACTAGATTAAGATCCAAAGAAGAGAACCCACTAGTGATGTTTTTCATATTATATGCCTTTAAAATTAGTGATTCTATCAAATTTTCTTTTGCAAAATCCATGTTATAAATGTGCATGATTTAATTGCTGTTATTTTCATAATGGTAGCATTTTGATAAAAGAAAACCCCATTTAGCTTTCCTGTATAGAGTAAAAGAAAGCAGCAGGAAAAGAAATGCTGTTCTTCAAAAGTCAATAAAAGTAAACATCAGTAAAGCAAGTAATGTTTGGGAGTAATGTTTAAAGTTGAAAGCAAAGTAATGGTCATTAGTATCTAGTGCTTCGCTATGCCTCCCCAGCTGGTGGTACATATGGTATGCATTTGATAATTCAACTACAGTCATGCATTAACCTCCAGAGAATCAGGGATTCCAGGCAAGCCCCTGTGCCCTACATACTGTCTCCATTACTTTCAGTGGTCAGCACTGTAGTGCAGTGAATATGATATCCTGAAGTACTTTTAGTGATTTTTGCAGGAAGACATATTAAAAATATCCAGAGACTCTTAAGAGTTAATTAAATATGAATTAGATTGTGAAAAAAGAGATGATGAAAAAAGTTGCATTTGGCTGCTTGTGAAAACATTCCCATGATATTTGGTCCCTAAAGAACTTTATAATAATTCTGTACCACTTCCCTTTTTGGTCAAAATAATTGATCCAAGACTTCAAAACCAATTGTATTTCTAAAGAGAAATTTGGAAAAAGGATGCTTATTACCTTGTCCTATTTATTGTAAACTTTATTGAAAAGTCAGTGAAATCAAACTTTATCCCTTGAATTTAATTATGTAAATGTTTGGCTACCTTTCCCTTTCAGTGTTTAACTTCAGTGTGCCATGTTTTAAAGCAATGTTTTTATTTATACGAGTAACTAAAGTCAAGCATGAGTTATACTTGCCTTAAAATTGCCTCTCTTGTCATGATCTCTTTGTTTTCAGTCTGAGGAAAATGGCAAACTTAAAGTTAAGTCAAATCAACAGAGTAGGCCCCTTTATAAATATGGACATTTTCCAAAGAAGAAATACAAAGGACCAACAGGCACATGAAAACACATGGAAAGATGGTTCACATCATTAAAAAAAAAGATGCTTCACATCATTAATCGTCAGAGAAATGCAAATCAAAACCACCATGAGATATCCCCTCACACCAGTCCGAATGGGCACTATCCAAAAGACAAGAAATAAAAAGTGTTGGAGAGGATATGGAGGAAAGGGAACCCTCTTGCACTGTTGTGGGAATGTCAATTGGTGCAGCCACCATGGAAAGCAGTATTGAGGTTCCTTAAAAAAACCTAAAAATAGAAATACCATATGACCCAGTAACTCCACTTCTAGGAATTTACCTGAAAAAAACAAAGTCCCTTATTCAAAAAGGTAGATGTACCCCTATGCTTATTGTTTCATTATTTACAACAGCCAAGATATGGAAGCAACCTGTGCCATAGTAGATAAATGAAGAAGATGTAGTACATATACAGTGGAACACTTTCAGCTATAAAAAGAAATAAATTCTGCTATTTGTGACAACATGGATGGACCTAGAGGGTACTATTCTCAATGAAATAAGCCAGATGGAGAAAGACAAATACCATATGATTTCACTTATTTGTGGAATCTAAAAACAAAACAAAGCAAAATTAACAAAATAGCAGTAGCCTCATAGACACTGAGAAGTGAATGTTGATTACCAAGGGGAAGAAGGGGTTGGGGTAGGAGGATAAGGAGAGTGAGGGGGATGAAGGGACACAAAAATTCTCAGTCATGCTATAAGTTGATTACAGGGATGGTGGTGCAGCAGGAGAATATAGCCAATGATTCTGTAACATCTTCCTATATTGACAGATAGTTAACCTACAAGTTGGGATGAAGATTTAATAATGTGGGTAACTGTTGAACCACTGTGTTGAATATTTGAAACCAGTATAAGGTTGTCTATCAACTATACCTCAATAAAAAAAATGGGCTTGAAAAATGCATTTAAAAATGAGTCAATAAACTCTCAATAGAAGTGTGGGAGAAAAGAATGGCTAGCAAGAAAAATACATTTCCTAACCATGAAGAGATTTATTTACACTTTGATCACTAAAATATTTTGCCCAGTCATTTAGATTCTGTGTTTTAAAAAACAATGCTCATTGCTGAATATATCACCATTCTGTTCTTTTATCCACACTTGGCTTAGGGTGTTTAGTATTCTTTTTATAAGCATTGTCATCAGTTCTTCATTTTAATTTAATTTTCACTTTTTAAAATTACATAGTTTTAAAGGCAAATAATTCTACAAGCCAATGAAGAAATAGACCAATGCCTCCGATCCTACAATTCTTATACATCATAGGCTCTTATCTCTTTTACACATATTAGTTTTTAATTATTTTTTCTGGTACTTGTCTCCATATTTCCAAATAATAAGCTTATAATAAGTTTCTCAATTTTCAGTTTCAGAATTATTAGATTTTCACTATGAAAAAGGTAGTTCTATGAAACTTTTACCACTTGTAGACTTCTGCTTACTCACCTCTTTTCAGCTAAACTCTCCCATCTTCAGCAAATTTTCTCATGTTCCACCTCTCCTTAGTGACCTGCCACCCCTCTGCCATATTGAAGAAGGGGCTCTGAGATTCTGACTCCTTAGTGCGCAGACTTCCAGCCAGTCCTTCTATTTCTAGGCCCACCAGTGATCCTTGATTCTTTCTGGGGTTTTCTGGTGGAAGTCAGCTTAACTTAACTCCCTTTTTTCCAGACTGAAGTTTCCACTTTCCTCAGTCTACTTCACCAGGCATCACTTGAACACTGTTTTCCAGCTTCTAAAATTTTTGTCACTGTCAGCGTTTATCCTGTTCTCTTTGTTCTTGGGATTTACATGGTCTTTTATCTTCTCCTTCACATGTCGAGGTTTTTGAAGAGAGCATAGGAACACAAGTTTTCATCCTGCCATGTTTGTGTCATTGATTTATTTTCTGTCCTTTATGAACTCATTATATACTTAATTCAAATGTAGTAATTTTATAAAAAAAAGTTTTATATGAAATATTTGAAATCCTTATGATCTCTTCTGCCGATAATTATTTTAACCAATAACCTTTATTTCAACAATTTGTATATCCCTATACTACTAGTTAATTTCTCATTCAAACAATAGCTATTCTTATACATGCTCAATAGTAACACTGAATTCTACTAAGAGTACAAAGAAATGCTCCTATGATGTTTTCAGATGTCTACACAAATGTCAACTCATTAGTCTTTCCTCTAGTCCTGTGGAATTGTTGGCAAGAGGCAACCTTATGCTTATATTTACAAATACAATGTCTGCACCACAGAGGGAAATTCCTGACCTCACCCCAAAATCAGTTGTGTTAATAGAATTAAGTATTTCTGACTGTTAGGATTTTAATGTAATTATGAGACATCATTCACTTCTTCACAGTCAAAATCACTTAAATGCAATGAAATACCTTCCAACATAATCGATCTTTACTGTTTCCCAAAAGAATTTGAGGAAAAATTAAGAATAGTTATACATTACAAGCATGTCTTATACATAGCACAAAAATTTCACTTGGAGAAGGGCCTACCCATCTGGTACATTTTTTCCTCATCAATATTTGTCAAAGATTCAAAATAATGTAATACTCTCTTGGGCAAACCAGGCACTTGGTTACTAAAGACGTGAAAACCTATATGCATGCTGTCTCTCCACTCAGCTGTATAATGCAGCACTTTGCCATCTCCATTAAAAGAGTGACTTTGTACCATACCATGCACTTTATAATATTTCTATCTAAATGCAGATTTCTACATTCCATGTGTACTATATAGTCAGGTTTTCCATAAAAATACCAGCAGGAGAGTACATTGAAATTCATTTTGCATATTAAAGAAATCGCTTTCTGAGATTCCCTCTTTTATTTGTTTTATCTACTCAAGTAATAAGCAAGAAAATTAGAGTTTCAGCAATGATGGAAAAGCTATTTATGATTTTATCGGGCTTGCTGCTGTTTTTCCCTGGCTCAGACAATTTACGGACTCTTAAGACAGAGCCAGTTGAAAATGTTTTCACAGAAAAATGAAATAATTCTATCTGTATCATTCCACCCAAGTACTGTAGTACTCTATTACGTGGTGACAGCCACACTTTGAGTAACATGCCCCCTGAATGCTTGTCTTCTCCATATCTACAGCACACATAAAATATGTCTCATAGGGATATGTTCCACTTGAAAACATTATTACAAATGCCATAATCTTTCCAGCATGTATCTTATTGACATGGTTGATTTGGGAATGTAGTCAGAACATAACAGATAGAAAATAACATCTCTGCACATTTATTGCAAAATCTTTAACAGAGAAAGTAAATTTGAAAATGACTGTTACTGGAATTATAGTAAATTTACACCTAGCTTATTATATGCAGTTTACTAAACCTTTCCACTTGCCCGCAGGCAATTCAACATGTAAGGAATAAACATAATACACAGAGAAAGTGCGCATAAAATTAAAGAAACAATACTTCTAAACCTGTAGGTATAAAAATTAAAGTTAAATAAGGAACAATATATTTCCCATATTTATTTTCTGAATTTATTTTCTAAAATCCATCTTACGTTTAAAAAATGTGTTGTAAAAGGAGATCATTATATACACATTCATATACAAATGAGAGTTTATATCCGAACTCATGTCTCTCGTTAAATCAAAGGGCAGTAAATTCAAATGTTTAAATAATTTGAATACATTTGACCTTTTCCAGGCTGGTCATTATCTAAATTTGAATTGATACAATGATCTAAACACTATTTGTTATTTTATATGCATTTTTATTTTGCCTTGGGTAGACTGCTTACAACTATAACATAAAATAAATAGTTTTTTAGTCTATTTTTTAACTGTGACACAGATTTTACAAACTTTAAGATCAAATTATTTTTAACTTTTTAACTTCTACATACATACCTTCTTTCTATTTAAAAATAACAGTTTTTAGGTTTTTCATTATTTACTGTATCCACAACCATGAGAACCTGTTTCGGAGAGATATGGAATATTACAATATTTTTGTAAGTATCAATGAGCTAAATTCAAACCATAATAAAATATATAGATATACAATCTTACATGTTCACACATTAAAAAAATAATACTTTTAATACATTTTGAAATAAGACAACATACAGCAAACATTTCACTTTCATGTGTTAATTTTTTTAAAAACTGAAATAAAACTAAGAATACTTAAGATATTTTTATTTTTCATAAGCATCATGGTGGTAATTCAAATTCAGTCAAGATAGGAACCATTTGTAGGAATCAGATGTTTAATCCATACTGCTATGTGACTATGTCATGGTCCAGACACAGAGGCATACTGAGTTGACCAAGATCTGGAAAATGGCATGAGGCAATATTTGACTCTGCATATATTCCCTTCCTAGTGGTAGAATGAATCTTCTAGTTACTGTACAAACCAACCATTACTAGGATATAATTTGTGTTTTTCAGCATATCATCTATAAAAACTGCTTACCTGTACTCACTCTAATCTATATTTTCTTCTCAGCAGAAGCCCAATAACTAAAAGGCATTTGATTTGCCTCTTTAATCTTTGCATCGTAATATTTTACTCTGCTCAGCTGGCAAAAACAAGGGGGAAAATGCTCTAAGAGGCCTTCCATAGGAAAACAAGAAAAGGTACTGTTTTGGATGGAAGAAGCATGGATGTCATAGACTTTCGAAAGCATTTGGCATGGAAATCAGTAGAAAGGGAATGATATTTATGGGTTTTAGAGGAAGAAGTTGGAAATACTAAATCGAAAAAGAAGGCCAAAAAGACAACTATTTTTGGCAGCTTTAAAATGAAATGAAACACCTCACTTCCAGCAGAAGGTCGCACATTGCCCCTGGTGAGACAAAGAATTAAATACTTGTCACAGGTGACCTACGGATGACATTCTGAACGATATGGCAAAGCAAAGCTGCAGACCTCTCTGGTAGCTGTTTTCTCCCAGCTGAGCAATGAGAAGCAAAAGACAAAACTTCAGTTGTCTGGTTCTCTTCCCCTTCAAACTACCCTTTCAAGTTTATCCACAGGAATACATTTGAAAGGAAAAACAAGTTTAACTGAGTCACTCAAAGAGACATAATAGTGCCCATAGTTTACAGTCAAAATATTCTTTTGCTTGAAATTCTGATATTGTGGCACTATTAACTTAAATGTTAGGTATTTGACTCTTAGAGTTTAGTCCCCAAGAGCAGTCATTTGCCAGCAGAGTGAAATATAAACTAAGTAAAATTTTGATGAATACCCCTAACTTGATCTCTTACCCACTTTAGATGGAGCTGAGTCTAATTCAGGGCAGGCCCTGACACATGCATTGAAAAACAGAATTTACATGAATGAGGAAAAATAATCTGTTCAAATGATGTCCTTCCATTTTTACCCTTCACTTCATATTTTCTGGCCCTTTTGTGATGAAGGGAGATGTTTAGAAACTCAAGTCTGTAAACTAAGGTTTGCATTACTGAAAAGTTGGAAATGTTTATTACTGCATGATTCTTTTACCACTCTCCATAGGAAGATATTTAGAAACTCCAGTCCAAGGGTAGATTATTAGCTCATATTTCTCTGAACTATTTTTCCAAAGTTTTCATAGACCAGTGTGTGGTTTTAACTTGATACAGAGTTAGTAAATATAGAGGAACAAATTGTTCACATTTCTCTTAGGTCATTCCTTTAGAATATCCGGTGTCAGACAGGCATATGCAATTTTAAGACCAGAAATATTAGGTGGAAATTTCTAACTATAGACATAGCCAACTGCAACCAACTTGACTCTCAGCTTGTATATGGCCAAGAAATTATATAGCAAATGACATTGAAATATTCAAGGATAATATGTGTATGCATGAATTAGTATGTCTGTATGTGAATGGTCTATACATATACATTATATACAAATACACACATACATTTACAGTGTTGCAAATGAACTCAGCATTTTACTGGGCATGCCATTTTCAAATCTTTAAAGTGAGTTCTTTGAATCCTCTACGACATCTACAACCCTCTCCAATTCATGGCCCAGAGGAAGCAATGATAAATGCAATAGAAATTTATTAGATCGTCATTCCTACACATAAGCATATGGATTTTACTTTTTAGTTCAGTTCAGAATGTGGAATAAACAACTTTACATTGAAAATAAAAATGTGCCTGTACCCACAAAAAATTCACATAGGAATATGCAGTGTCTACTGAGATTGTTTCCAATAATATTGTCCATAATTTTATTTTCATTCTTTGTAGGCACGATAACCAATTCGCTGCCACTGGCCTGCCAGACTCAGCTTGTCTTGAGTCACTTGAAGTTAGTGTGTGCACCTCAAAGTCTTTCCCCAAATGCCACCTCTCAATGCAGTCCACACAGAAATCCCTGTCTAAAATCTAAGCCAAACCGACTTCCTGTCACTCCTGTTCTCTTATCCTGCTCTAATTCTTTTTCCATTGCACTATCATCTTCTGGAATAGCATAACATTTATATGTATTATGTTCAGTATTTGTGTCCCTTTCCCACATTAAAACGAAAACTCCGTGTTTGGATTTAGTTCCTTGCAAAGGACATCTAACTGGGACAATGACTGGTGCAAGGCAAGTACTGAAGAAATATTTGCTGAATGAATTTCTTCTTATCTCTCTGAATCAATCAATACCTTGGAAATGTTCTTTGCCAATTTATCTTTCTGGGTAAGTAAGGTTATGCTGTAGTAACAAACAACCCTCACATTTCAGTGAGTTCAAATAGTGAAGATCTATTTCTCATTCATGCTACCTGTCAGTCATGGATCAAGTGGGGGCTTTAATCTATGTGTTCATCTATCAAGTACCCAAGATGAGGCAGGCTCCATCTCAGTGCTTCCCCTATTGTAGATATCTCATTGGTTAAGGTAAATTACAGGGTCACATTAACTTCTCACAGCCAAGGAAGTGCCATTCTGATATATGTCAAGATAGATAATGGAACATTTTTGGGTGTGTGCTCAGTGACCAACACACATCACAGTGATTTTCTTTTTTCCAACAAGTCACTGGTACATCCATGTATGCAACTTGTAAGAATATAAATGTAGTTCTGTTAAAATTGGATTATTTTAGAGAAAATTTTACTTATGACATGAATGGCTCTGCCACTTCATTGGACAGAAATCCTCATTGCAAGTATCTTGGAGGAAAGATTGAATGGCAAACACTCAATGGAAGGGAAACTGATAAAAATTCAATGGTTAGTCTTGCCTGGTTCCTTCTGTGTCTTGGTGCGCTAAGACTTTTTTCTTCTATAAAGAACTGATCCGTTTGGTAAGTCAAAAGCAGTAAGACGACTTTAGTGTTTTTGCTTCTTTGTCTTTTCTCTACTTCTTCTGCCCCTCTTCCTTTATTTCTGTATTGCATATGTTACTCTTCACTTTTTCTCATCTTTGAAAATGGAAATTGCTTAATTTTTTAAAATTTGTGCGTATAAAAATAATACAAGAGAATAGTATAGAGTTCAGAAAAGAAGAAACAATTACCTGAAATCTCAACTTGGTTTTTACCATTATTTACAAAAATGTAGTTTCATCATTCCCCATCTGTCTCACACACTTTTAGCAATTCTAAAATATACAATTCAGTGGAATTAATTACATTAACAATATTGTGTAACCATCATTATTTATTTCTAGAACTTTCCTATCACTCCACACAGAAACTCTGTACCCATTAAGCAATAATTTTCCATCCTCCCTTAACCCCAGGCCCTGGTAACCTCTAATCTTCTTTCTGTCTCTATCAGTTTGCTTATTCCAAGTAATACACATAAGTAGGATCATACAATATTTATTATTTTGTGTGTCTTCTTTCATTTAGGATAACACTTTCAGCATTCATCTATGTTTTAGTATGTATCAAAGCTTCATTCCTTTTTATGGCTGAATAATATTTCATTGTGGATATGTACACCACATTTTGTTATCCAATCATCTATTGATGGATCCTTGGGGTGTTTTCATCTTTTAGCTATTGTGGATAATTCTTCTATGAACATTGGTATGCAGGTATTAGTTTGAGTCCTTGTTTGCAATTCTTTTCAGTATATTCCTAGGAGTGGAATTGCTGGATCAAATGGTAATTCTTTGTTTAAATTTTTGAGAAACTCTTTTCACAATGGCTGTACCATTTTACATTCCCACCAGAAATCCGCAAGAGTTGCAATCTCTCCACATCCTCCTTAACACTTGAAATTTTTATTTAAAAAAAAAATCTGTAGCTTTCCTAATGGGTGTGAAGTAGTATCTTATTATGGTTTTGATGTGCATTTCCCTAAAGACTAAGGATGTTCAGCATCTTTTCATGTTCTGTTGGCCATTTGTATTTCTTTAAACAAATGTCTATTCAAGTCCTTGCTCATTTTTTAACTCGTTGTTATTTTGTTGTTGAGTTCTAAGAGCTCTTTATATATTCCAAATACGAAACCTTAAAAAGATACATGATTTGCAAATATTTTTCTCTCCTTCTATGGATTATCTTTTCACTCTATTGACAGTGTTTTTGGATGCACAAACTTATTTCTCACTGCCTACTCAAGGATGTTTAGACAGTGCCCATTTTTTTTCAGTCTTATTAACAATCTTGCAGTAGCATTCATGTCCTTGCATCTATGCATGCTTTTGTGAATTATGGCATATAGCAGTAAAATTGAAGGATAAAGCCTACCAACTTTCAAAACTTTTGACAACTATTAACTCATGACTTCTATACGAGTTGCTCACCAGTGCTACATAGAAATACCTAACTTCTGCCACACTGTCA
Organism: Manis javanica; assembly: GCF_040802235.1. Lineage (NCBI taxonomy): Eukaryota > Metazoa > Chordata > Mammalia > Pholidota > Manidae > Manis > Manis javanica. Next base: position 34,642,958 of record NC_133168.1, on the reverse strand, counting down.
CTCACATTATCCTTCTTTATCATCTTTTCATGTAATAAAGCAGCATTTTCATAACTGTATTCTTGGTGGCCAAATTACAGTGTGTGTGTACGGGGCACTTTTTTGCAAACAAATTCTTAAAACAAACTAATATTTAAATGCAATAGTTGAGCTTGGTAACAAAGGAAATCCAAGAAAATACATGAGCTGTAAATTTTAAATGAATATTTTAACTGATCAAAATAATAATCATTTATAAAGTTAATAATCATTTTACAATCTGTCTACTATTCAAATGTGAATTTTTGCCTCTTATACAAATGAAGGTACAGCTGATAAGCAATTCTTGTGTGTAAGAGAAATGAATTACCATAGGAAAATATTTACTAAATACTACTCATGTACTAATAAATAGTTCCATGTCACAATTTTGTTTCTCACATACTTCTAAAGCTTCATGTAGGAATTATTAAAGCAAATAATTAACACCTTAAGATATAATTATTGTGGTAAGATAAATGAGTAATTTAAAAACCTGATAATTATCTGTGGAAAATATTTTTTAGAATAAAAGTAACTAAAAATATTCAGAGATAAAACTGTCAATGTTTTTTGCATATAAAATATACAATTTATTTAATTTGTACAAACACAATAGTGAATATTTAAAAATACTAGAAATAGATCTATCCATTATATCACATATTATGTTAATCTGAGATTAAGAAATTCTGTAGTCATATGACATGGAGAAAAATATCACGAAGCTTTGCACACAGATTATCCTATATTTCAAACTTGCTTTGGATCTTACTATCTGATCTTAGGCAAGTTACACTTATTTTCTAGGGTTAAATTACCTTTGTCCACAAATAAAATGGTAATATTAGCTTCACTGTATAATTGCAGGGATTAAATGAGTTAATGTATATGTTTTATAACATGGTTTAGCAAATAATATATGATCAATATCCATTAATTTTGCTTTCAAACCGTAATACAGGGAAATGAAGGTACAAAGCTTTTCCATACACTACTCTTTCACAGAAATATCTAGATGAAATTGTTTGTACTTCATTTTGACATATATTATACTCTAATTTTATGTATTTATTCTGTTTTGTTAAAATGCTAACAGTAGCCTGCAGTGTTATTTAAATGAAAAAAGATGCTCTGTGAAATTATAAACATCTTTTATCTCTTCTAAGAATTACATTAATAACATCGGTGGGATACAGAATGTCTCTAATGCATAGAGAGACAATAATAGGAATTCCTAACAACTAAGTCACAGGTTCTCTCAGTAAGGGAAATCCGTATGTCCTTCCTGTTGAGATATTTTTAAGTCAGCACTGCAGACCGCCTATATTAATTAACTTTTTGGGTGTTTAAGTAGATTGTGGCAGAGACATTATTTGTTTTTAGAAAGGATAATTGCATGAAAACTGAAGTTGATTCTCTTTAAGGCCAAAGATTTATGTGACAAATAAATCTACCATACTAAATGTTGCTTACAACTATTATTTCTTTTCTGTGAATCCTAGATTTCAGGGCATGTGAACACAGGCCTAGTACATGGTAGACATGTAATAAATATTTTTTGGAATGATATTGAATAAACATGGTAAAGAAAGAAAAAAATAAGTTATCATGGCTTTCATCATTCTATGAAATTGCTGAAATGGTTCATGAATCAGTCATCTGTTTATAAGATAAATGCAAAGCATGACAGTTTTTCCCAAGAAACCCTGATCTATTCATTCAAAATTATAAAGCAGGAGCCATTCGGTACAGGATGCCACCACCTCATGCAGAGCACATGCTTTCTTCTGATCTTGCTATTATTGGCCAGGTCCATAGTTCTTTGTGCTAACCCTGACTCCACTGATTTGTTGACCCAGTTATCCTCCACAGCCAGTCTACTGCTTTAAAATGTCATAATGAAATTTAAAAACAAATAGAAATATTGATAACTTGATTGCTCTTATTTCATAGTTGCAAATAGAATGAAAAATGCATAGAAAATTACCAGGTTTTAAATAGGGAATTTAATCTCCTTTTCCATACTACCCCAGTTTTATTTTAATGATTATTACACTTTTCATTTCCTCTTCTGTTTACTTCTCCTCTTCGATTTCCTCTGAGAGCCATCCTCACTAGGAAGAGGAACTCAGGATATTGAGGCCTACAAAATAGCTGTTTGCAGAGCCATCTCATTTGGCCCCACTTCCTACAGATCCTTAAGAAAGGGAAAAAATCTAAAAGTAGCATCTGTGATCCTGAGGGGAAGAGGGTGCCTTTTCAGAGATGCTTAATGTTCTCCAACTTTATTTTTAAAAAGCATCTCTTGGGCCTCCAACCAACTCAGCTCCAGGGCTTGCTTCTTGCTGCTTTCATGTTAAAAAGCTCCTTTGTCAAAGCCCTTAAGCCCAGTGGTGATAACTGCTACAGAAAAATACTACTGATGGAAAGATATATTTTCAATAATGCTTGACTTTTATTAGTTCAGCCTCTGCTAAAATAAAGGGTAAGTGGACCCTTGATATTTTAAATGTTCTGTGTCCCCCTCTATATACTTCCCAGGTCAGCATTCTTTACTGATGAAAATTCTGGTCTGGACCTTGGTTTGCTGTCATGGGAAGAAGTGTCTGTGATATTATCTGCCTCTGAGCTTTGGTTGTTATCCCCCAGAGCCTAAGATCAATAATGGTGGCATGAGTTTTGTTGTGGTTTCCTTATTTTCATTATGTCTGAAAACCACACATCAGATTGATAAATCTCTGGGAGTGTTCTTGGAGGGTGGAGGCTTCCTGAAATGGGAGAATAGCACAATTTTGTGTGCTAAACATTTAAACGTAATCAAGAAGATTTTAAAAATGCCACATAATATTTCAGGGAGAGCTCTGCAGCTTCAGGTCAATGTAATGGACAAATCTTTTAAAATTCTATTATTCATAAAACTTTTACTAGCACACAATTTTTCAATATCTCTTCCCACATTAACTGGTGCTAGCATGAAATATATTGCATGACAAGAAGTATTTAGCGTGAAGATGTATGGAGCTAAAGTTATTTTTAGCATAACTTAAAATTTCCTCACAGGTTTTAATCCAATCTAATTGTTCATGAATCCTAGGATAGAAGATTCATACTAATCTATACATTACTTTGAGAAAATTTCAGCTCACTCATTTAGCCATAAATTAAAACTTGATCTTCAAATGTGTAGGGATGAGCTGGATTTATTGCATTCTGACTTTCAAAGCTGCTCTCTCTCTAGCTTTCAATCAAATGATCGTTGGTATAGTGGAAACAGCTCCAGCATGAAAGCTAAGACAAGTGAGTTCCAGCAATGACCCTGGATATTAGGCAAGTTAATTCATGCTTTTGGACTTCCAGATCCTCATCTGTAAAATGAACGGGCTTGATTAGATGATATGTAGTATCCTTTGAATTAGAAACTTCTGTTTTCATTGAGAGTTGCCATCCATAATTTTTGCAAAACTACTGAAGTCAATTTGAGATAAAAATGAGTTAAAAACTTTATAAATGGGAAGAATTTCTCATTTATATGAATTTCCAGACATTTTCTGTAACTTTGTTATTGATATTATGTCATTAGTTCATTGTAAAATAATTTTTAATATCATCTGCTCCCTTTAGGTTTGTGATATATATGTATTTTTTTACATATATGTGTATATATACAGTATATATGCAAAATTAATCCAATGAAGTATATAGAATGGAAATTGTGGTTACCATGTGAAGTTTGAGAAAGATGAGGTTAATTAAATTATCTGTTCAATAAATATGAAAAAGAAAACAGAAAGTTTTAAGAGATATATATGATATCAATCCTCTCTGTATAAACAGGGCAATCTATAAGAGTAACAAATATAAGTATGCAAACAAACTGAAAACAAAATTATAAAATAAGAATACTACATTTCAGTATTTAGAAATTCAATTGAAAAGAAACCAAAGAATACTTTCTTTATAATAAAATGTAATAAGGTCATTAGTGACCTGCTAGAGGTGCCAATTTGGGAATATCTTTAGATGTTTTATTCTTATCCAAGCATTGTGACTCATTAAGACACATGGCACATTTTTAGGGATTTCAGCTTAAGTATTTTTATGTCAAGGGCCAGAGATTCTTTGAAATCTTTTTCCACTTAATCAACTTATGTATTCTTCTTATCCTCTGGTGAAAAACTTACTGAAGTTTGAAAGATTTAAAATAAGTCTGATTTGGGGAAGAATTTGGAAGAAAGTTGGAGGTGGACCTTTGGAATATTAAAGTAGATATTTCAACAAGCAACATTACACTAAAAATGAAAACTAAGCCTTCTTAGATTTTATGTGAATATATTGAAACAGACTTTGGAATTCCAGAATCAATAAGCATGCTTTGATAAAGACTGTCTTACCAATTTTTTTCAGACATCGGTTATGGTGTGTTTAAACAAATCAACCGAACCTGCCAGTTAGTGAACTCTAATGGTGGAAAACCACAATAAAATTGACTTTACATGTATCTCGGATTTAAGAATATGTTTATTTTCTCATTTGTTTGTTTTAGACCCAGAGTCCATATAACCACATGACAATAAATGATGCTTGAAATTCATACATTAAAACATAATTTAATTAAGTAGTGCAATTAGGATGATTTTGATTTAAAAATATGAAGAAGGAATGGTAATTTTTCAATATATACATTGAAAAATAAATGGTTCCTATCTTGGACAATTTTCTTACACTAAAAATGTTTCATACCAGATGTCTTTCAGAGACAACATGTTAAAATGGAATGTGAAATGAAGATAGAAAAGTGCCAGTTCACCTTTGGACAGGGCTGTTAGCCCATCTTTTATATACTTTTCAGGTGAGTAATTCATAAACAGCTCCTATCTCATTTTTTTCTATGCCACTAATAGAAACATTCTGATATAAGTCATAAAGACAAGCTATACTTTCTGGAAAAACATATGTTCTGCATTGTTTGGAATGAAAGGGTAAAATTTCCCTCTTAATCACTTAAGATGAGGAAAATCTTTATTTCTTTATTATTGTTTGTTTATTTGAACAACTAAAGAGAGAAGATGGGTAAATCTACACTATTTTAATCATAATAGAAAATTTTTCCAATTTACAAATTTACCCTTGCTTTAAAAATTGTTCCTTTGGTACATTTGTTGTGTGGGTGCTTGAATTAGAAACTAGATACATTGTGGTAACTATGTTCATTATAGCACAATCTTCATAAATTTGCAAAAACATTTTTTTGAAAGGTCTTTTTTATCTAGGTGAATATTTAGAAGTGAACCTTCTAGAATATACTTATAGACCTAAAATAACATCTAGTTATTCTAAACCCTGCAAGTGTTTTTCCTTTCTTCCTACCATCTTCACAGGAAGTAAATTTAAAGTGTAATTGAATTCACAAGAATGTGATTTATAGGGAAACACAATCAAATAATTAAACATCCATTTAAATGTACCACTCTGGTGAAATTTTTTTAAACTTCACAAAATAAGATAATGGCAATATAGAGAAAGAAAAATATATGCTGGTTGTCCTACTAGTGTAGAATATTCCACTGTTAGTATCAGGATACTTTTGTATAACTATTGTATAGACAATAATTTGGTATTATCTGGTAACATGGAAAATGTATATAGCCTTAAACCTAACAGTCCACTTGTGTGAATAATCATGCAAATGGTCGGACCAGTGAAAAACTGAAAACTGAATGCATAAGACTTGTGGTATATTCAAACAATGAAAAATATTCAGTAGTATAAAACCAAAAGACTACAAATATGGCAGCAGTAAGAATGAATGGGAAGGAAATAGTATTGAACAAAAGTGCAAATGATAAGAAAACCACTGAACACACTTTCATTTTTGTGTGTCCCAGAAACTATATTTGAAACATATACACTTAAAAGATATACAGGCATTGAACAAATAATGAAAAGCAGAATGTGATTAACACAATTTTCACTATTGGTTACCTTCAAGGGTATTAAATGAAGAAGTTAGATTGAGGAGATGTATTCAGGAACAACACAGGTAATCATCTATTCTAATGCAGGCTGGTGGGTAGAAGTAAAATTTTATTGCTATTCTTTTTTCACATTATGTTAAAATGTTTGTATCTATTCACTTTTTAATGTAAAACAATGTTTTGAAATTTAACTAATGGAAATTTTCAAGAAAAGTTCTCTGTAATAAAAAGCTGTCCAGGAATAGATTTTTGGCAATTTTAGGATATTCAACACCCAAATACCTCTTATATTAAGCCATTCAGCACCTTCTGATTCAGTAAGTCAGAAGATGGAGATTGATGGAAAGGGAGTTTGCAGCAGGTTAGTGGGGAATCAACTAAAAAAGTTAGGGTTGCACCCAAAGTAGCACAATGTGCACATCCTGAACTTGTTAATCAAAGTAGTGAAACTATATGAAAAGCTGTTTTAAGAAGACTGGCTGGAAATAATGTGAATGATGACTTGAACTTGGGAATGGTAAGAGGCTGCAAGACCAGTCTACAACAGTAGTTATAGTATGGGCATAAATTCATAAGGACCTTTGTGAGAATAGTGGAACAGGGGAAATTGGAATGCAAGAAAACAAAAATAAAATGGAAAACTACATCCATCTTGTGAAGCAAAAAAGGAAATAATTTGATTGAAAAAAATGCAAATAAGATTAGAAAATTCACTTCTGACTTTAGGTATTAAACTTAGGTAATATTGAATATGGTGATATATGGAACAAAAATAATAAAGTCAGAAAAAGGAAGTATTTAGGAAGTTTTCATAATTTTGGACTTTGAATAAAAAGAAGATAAGTTAATTTTTCAAACATTTTAGGAGTTTTATGTAGTCACATGGAAGTGAAATGTAATTTCTGATAATGTTAGCATCAGTCAACTGAGTATGTATCATACCTGGAGGTGATGATACATCTGTCAATTCAGACTAATACACTTATAGGCATAATTTTCAAAGCTTTATTTTGATAGCAAATGAATACAGAGATCTGCATCTGATAATGGTTAAAGAGAAAATGATCTGTACATATTGCACTATAAAAACAGATTAGGGGTGGTAAATAAGCCTAGATTTCTTGACTGTTTTGCAATGCATGGTCACTTGTCTGTGCTTAGCAGCACTGCTATTCTATTACATTTCATCCATCTTCAGGAATGACTTCACACTGATCTGTAAAAAAAGAAACATATTTTGGTCAAATAATGACTTTTTTTAAATATTAAATTTATTTGTAGCACATAAGAGAATCATTATCAGCAATTACAGGGAAATGTGCTTCTGAAAGAAATTATGTCCATGATGTACTTAGAAAAATGCTATTTGCCTCACTGCCTTACATAAACAACATAAAATAGCACAAAGTAAACATCACTTTGCAAATATTCTTGTGTGTTTCTTCTAGCTGATTTGAAAGTTAGTAGCATTACATGCCTAAATAAGGATGACTGGACTGTGAACATGCAAGTCTCTTAAGGTTGATGAAACAAAGATTCTGTTATCAATATTGACAAAATATTAGTTAATTTTATCATTTAATTACTTATTAGTGTCCAGTCACAGACCTTACCCTAATAGGTGAAAAAAGAATGTAACCAACAAAACACACGTTATAGGCCCATTTGAGTTAGATGCTGTTTTACACCTATAAATGAATGAATTAACTAACTATTCTGAATAAATAAAAATAAATTCCAGGTGCAATAGCAGACAGTGGGAGTAGAACAACGAGCAAAACAAAAAAATAAATGTACAAACTTATATGTATATATATATACATATATATATATAACAAAATATACTGTAATCAAAATAACAGATGAAATGGACCAATTCTTTGAAAGACAGTGTATCGAAAATCACACAAGGAGAAATAGATAACCCCAAAAGGCGTATATCTATTAAAGAAATTTCATTAATAATTAATACCCTCCCAAAAAGAAAACAGCAGTACTAGATGGTTTAACTGGTATATTTCATCAGTTTTCTAAAGAGGAAATTACTTTGATTACAGACAAACTCTTCCAGAAAATAAGAGGAAACACTTCCTAAACAATTCCTAGAGGTCAGCATTATCTTATACAAAAACCAGATAAAGACAGCACAAGAAAGGATAACTAAAGACTAATATTTCTCATGAATATAAACAAAAAAGTGAAATTACAATTGTGATAGCATTCATTTTGGATAATTTCTTCTCCTAATTTAATTGTATATCCTATAAATTTAATGCAGTTTATAAATATATAATTTAATTTGTGATATCAAGATAAACTTTGATTAGAAAAATCAGCTTAATCAAATCAAATCAAAAGCCTATGTATATGTTATACCTCTTTTGCATTTGAATGTTATATATGGCCCCTGTCACAAACAGCCAGTCCCCTTCCCTGTAATATCGTTTTTCCATACTATTCAGGAATCTTTTGTGTGCTTCTTCACCAACATGGAATGTTTACTCCTGGAGCTTGTTCATTCTGTTTTTTTGAGACTGTTTAGAATTTCTATCCTTCCAAGATAGAAATTCTAACAGACTTTCTAATTTATTACAATCTATAATAATGAGAATTTTAGCTTAACTAAATTTTGCTTTCTTGCTGTCCTCCTTAAATTGAAAAAATAAAGAAAAAATGTAACTGAAAAAACCCTTCATCTGTACTGGAGAACATGTATTCTGAATCCATATGCTAAGACACCAAAACATAATCAATAAAATTCTCAACTAAGTTCACCATAACTTTGTGAAAATAATATTCTACAATAGATTAAAGGAACAAAAACTGAAAGTCCATATAAAGGAGCTAAGTCAGTGGAAAATACAATAGAAACAGAAAATATGTCTCTGAAACTTACAGATAAAGTGAAGGAAAAATAAAAAGGATCAAGATTGGACATTAGTGTCTAAATGGAGGGGTCCTCCCTCTGATGATTGAGGATGGTTTTGCCTATGAAGGAGTTCCAGCTGCAATAGTAATTGCTGGGTTCCGTGAAATCAGAACTTGAAGATATACCACTGCAAGATATCTGAGGAACAAAACCAGTATTAGAGAGAAGAAATGAATATGGTTTCAACTGTTTGCAAAACATCACACTTGATAGAGACTTAACAGGAAAGAATCAGCTCTGAGTACAGAACAAAGAAAATCTGACGATTTCCCAAGACCACTCTGGAAAAGTAGATTTCATAAAGCAAATGAATTTTCCTACTGATGAGTCCCTGATGCATCTGATTTACCTACCCACTTAATGACTGATACAAACAACTTTATGATAATAATGCTGTTCTGTTTTCTGTAACTCAGATGATATCACTAACTTGTAATGACCCTGACAATTAGATAAACAACTTTTTGCACACTCTCATTTATAACACTTTTGCACATTCTAATAAATTTAGTATTTTCTGCCTATATTTTTCCCTTTAAATGAAAAATTTTCAAACATATTTTGATAGACATAAACCCTCATAATTTTAAGTAATAGAAGTGTATTTAAAGCTAAATGATAGCAAGAATGATTAATGATTATTTAATATCAGAGGAATGGTATTATTTAGAACCTTGCACAAAAATGATCTCTAGTAAACTTAACGGCATATAGCTTGAGCCATAGCTTAGGTTTCCTATTCAGTCATGCTTATTTTTCTCTTCATTATACAAATTAGAAACTTATAGCACATAATTAATAATTAATGGGAATGATGACAAATATTTTACAGGTCTGACAGATAGTTTGTATTCAGATTGACCATGAACAGAAAAATCAAGGAAATTTCCCCTTGAAAACCACTAGAAACTAAGTGGATAAGAATGTCAAATGTAATAACTACATATTTCCATGTTTGACTTAGATGAGGAAAGTGACTCCCTGATTCATTCAGCTGTGGACTGTTTCTTAGTGTTCTAGTGTATCAACAGTATTTGATGTTGAATATTCTCAAGTAATATACCATTAATTAATTTCTCTGACATGTGAAAATTTCATCAAGTTTAGTGGACAAAAAATCAAGATCTCAGCAATTTTCACTATCTAGTCTTAAAAAATACTGATTTCCTAGTTGAATTTTTAAAAATCACAACTTTCTTTCACACTATTTGAGATACTGACACATCACTTAGAAAGTAACTTGAAATTTTATGAATTATCTTTCTTGATATTATTGAGATCATAAATGTTTTTAAATATATTGCATATTTTGATAGCTCATTAAAATGGCTTTCTTTTGATAGCTTGTATTCTACACTCAGGAAGTAAAAGCTGTGAAATAGTATATGCCACCACTTCTTTACATAGCATATGCCAATGATATATCATTGGTGGCCACAATTTTTTTACACTCATAATTTTCAGCTTTATTTCACACTTAATTAAAGTCAGAACACATAATGTTGGCCAGTTAGTAATTTTTAAAGTCAGAAGTCATATTTTTGGCCAACTTGTATTTTCTCTGAATAAAGCCATTTTTTATACAATAAAAAATTATGCAATTTTTATACACATTAATTCCATTGCTTGTTGCACTCATCTACATTAAACCCAACAGTTTCAGTTTGCCTTATAAGTAAAAAAATTATTAAAAATAACTTTTTTCCTGTAGAGTATCTTTTCAATAATAAACAGAAACAATGCTGGCATATATACACCTGAACCAATGCCAAGAAGTGATTCTACCTTTGTCTATTAGTGAGCGTGAGAAACAAACAGCACACTAGCTGGTGTCTGAGATGGTGATTGCTTTCCCTGTTGAATAATGCTGATGATACGCAAAATTCTACAGTGCTATTTCATAGAAGGATTTTGTCAAGAGCTTTTCCTGTTATTGTGAGTATATGTCATGAGCATTATGTCTGATTTTATGAATTTCTTATATATTTGTCACAGAAAGTGAAACTTTTTAAGTTCTCTTTACTGATGAAAACTTGGGAAAAATGTATCACTAGGAAATGAAATCAATTTTCATATATTCATGTTCTTATTTCAAATTCACAATTTTGTATTGACTTTCATGAAAAATCACTTTCTCAGATTTATCTGACTTAACACCAATAGAATCACATTCTGTAATAACCTTGGAGTTTTTTGATTACTTGGGTCTATAGCATTTCATTACTCTAGAGTTCAAACACATACAGTAATAATTTCATCGTATCTTTTGCTTCACTGAAACAATTGTAAGCCCTTTCTATCACTTGCTGAAATTTGAATGTAAAAGATCATAACAGAAACATCATCAAAAAATTAACATAAGTGCTATAAAAATGTTGAATGGAAAAACTGCACCCTGTTAACTTATACAATTCACAGAAAAAGAATATATTAATCATTACAGTATAGGAGGGTTTCTGTGAAAATATGTCCCCTTATCCATAGTTTTGCTTTCTGCTATTTCAGTTACATGTGGTCAACCATGGTCTGGAAATTGGTGGTCTTCCTTCCGATGCATAGTCAGAAGGCCATCAGTAGCCTAATGCTGCATCACAACGCCTACATCATCCATGTCACTTCATTTTATCATGAGGCATTTTATCATCTCACATTCCCACCAGAAGGGTGTGGAGTACAATATTTTGAGAGAGACCATATTCACATAAATTTTATTACAGTATATTGTTATAATTGTTCTCTTTTTATCATTAGTTTTTGTTAGTCTCTTACTGTGCCTAATTGACAAATTCAACTTTATCATAGGTGTATGTATGTATATGAAACAACATAGCATATATAGGGTTTGGCAATATTGGTAGTTTCAGGTGCCCACTGAAGGTCTTGGAATGCACTTTTGGTAAATAGGGGTGACTGCTGAAGTAATTGTTGCATTCCTTAAGTGTAAAATGTATATATATATATATATATATATATATATATATATATATATATATATATATGTAATAAGTTGAATAATGCCTTCCCCATATTTATGTCCACATGGAACCACAGAATGTGACCTTATTTGGAGATAGGATGTTACACACTGGATTAAGGTGGGCCCTAAATCCAATGGCTGATGATTTTTTAGAGGAAAAGCCACAGAGACATACAGAAGAGGACTATGTGAAGACAGTGGCAGGCGTAATCAAGAGATTTTTAAAAATAGCTTTTAAATGTGAATGTGATATGCATTTTCAGATAAATGAGAGATAGAAGATAAAATAAGAAATAATCTTTGGCAGACCTACACTATAAGAAATGTAAAAAGAAGTTTTTCAGATGGAAGGGAAATTATGCCAGATTAGACTTGGAAAAATTATGAGCATTAGAAATGTTACATTTGAAGTTAAAGAAAAAAAGATTATCATTTGTTATTTCTCAGTATATTTAAGTATTTTAAAATATGATCACAATGCAAAAATGGCATTGTGTTGTAAGATTTAAGATACATATAAAAGTAAAATATATAAAAATAATAGTGTGAAAATGGGACATTAAAAGAAACTAATAAATTTATACATTTTATATATTTTATATGAAGTAGAACAAGCTATAAATGCATATTGTAATCCTCATTGTAACCACTGTATAAATATACAAAGAATTATACAAACAAAAATACAAAGAATTATACCTGTGTTCCAAGAATATAGTAAAACAAAAACTGATTTTATTTTATTAGCCAAAAAGAAAGCAAGAAAGGAAGAAGAAAGAAACAAAACAATAGACAGGACTAAAATTAAATGAAATCAGAGATCAACACAAATTACTTAGAAAAGTACTATTTTCAAATAAAAAGTAAAGAACACAGATGATTGAGGTAGAAATCATATGGGAAATTATTTATGACCTGTAATAAAACACATCATATCAAACTTTGTGGGATGTATCTAATACTGTCCATGAAAGGCAAATTTACACTTTGCTAATAATCAGAAAGATAAAAGGTTTATAATCAATGATTAACTTTCCATCATAAAAAATTAGAAAAAATTAACCTAGTGAAGTAGAAAAAAGAAAATAGTGAAGTACAGAAAGCAATAACATACAAAAGAGATAAAGAGTAGAGAGACTTTTTTTAAATCTCATTTTATTATTTGAAAGGTTAATAAAATTGATAAACCATTGGCTAGACTGATCAAGAAAAAAAAGAAAGCACAAATTAATATTAACAAGAATGTCAATATAGGAAGGTGCTAGAGAATCATTGGCTATATTTTCCATGCTGTAGTACCATCCCTGTGACAAAGTTATATTATGACTGAGAATTTTTGTGCCCTTTTATGCCCCTCACCTTCTCCATCTACCCACCTCAACCCCTCCCCTATGGTAAGTAAACACTAGTTACTTCTCAGGGTCTATGAGTCTACTGCTATTTTGTCATTTTGTTTTCAGATTCCACACTAGTTGAGGTGAGGATTTAATAATATGGGTAACTGCGGAACCATTGTGTTGTATACTTGAAACCAATATAAGTTTGCATGTCAACTATACTTAAATAAAGAAAAAAATAGTATGAAATGACCTGTGCTGATCCCACTCAGTTACCTGGCACAGCACAGGGTTTGAAATAAAATAATGAATAAGAGGATTGGAAAAAAGGGATATCACTATAGATCTTAGGTGCATTATAAAGATAATAAAGTTATGTTATAAATAACTTTCTGGTAATAATTAAATAACTGATGAAATTTACAGATATTTTGAATTAAATAAATTACTAAAAATAACTAAAGTAGAAATAGAAAACCCAAATAGCCTAATATATGATAAATACTTAAATTCACAAAATATTTTTATAAAAATATGTTAGGTGCAGATTATTTAAACACTTAACTAGTATACAAAGCTCCCAGAAACTCTTCCAGAAAGTAGAGAAGGAACACTTTTGTTTTTGAAACATGCATAACCCTGGTACAACAACCTAACAAAGATATTACAAGAGAAATTTAAAGATTAATATCCTTTATGAACATCAAGGCAAACATTCTTAAAATACAAGGAAATTAAGTACTTTTTTTTTTTGGAAAAGGATAATACTTAATGCTAACTGAGGTTTAATTTAGGACTGCAAGTTTGGCTTAAAATCAAGTAGTAGTACAATTCATCACATTACCAGGGAAAAGGATAAATCCATGTGACAGTAAGAATAGGTATAGAAAAACCATTTGAAAACAGTTTAACACCCATTCATGATAAACATTCCATACAAAATGATAATAAAAGGAAACATCCTCAAACTAATAATGAATGTCTAGAAAAATCTACAGCTATGCTATATATTTACCTATATAAGTTTGTAGCAACTTTTTTCATAGCATCCTAAAACTGGAAATGATTTGAGTGACTACCAACAAGAAAATGGATTAATAGACTGTGATACATTTATATAATTGAATATTACTCAGCAGTAAAACGAATGAACTACTAATATATACAACCAACATAGAAGAGGCTTAAAAATAATAGGTGACCAAAAGAAACCAGATGCAAAAGAACATGTACTTTGTGATCCTGCTTTATGAATTTTAAGAATATGTAAAATTAATCTTCAATGGCAGAATTCAGAACAGTGGTTTGCTATGGGGGTGGAGGTGATGTGGTGGAGAGCCAAGGACAGAAGTTTTTGAGGCTTCAGGAATGTAGAGGAATCATAGGGTGTTTCAGGTTGAAACAATGTAACAATATATCTCCCACTGGGGACCCAGTGACATGGAACAGCTTATTGATCACAGTCATGGAGGCCCTTTAAGTTATAGTAGGGTGGGTATTCAGGTAACCTTTACAGAGATAGTTTAAAATATAACTAACATCCTAGCTACACCTACAGTGACCTAATAACTCCCATTGCAAAGTTTCCTGGGTGCTGACCCTCCCACCCTTAGCCTTGTAGTGAATGTATAAAAGGCATGGCCTTGCTGTGCTCAGAGCTCAGCCTTTGAATAGGGATCTGCTGAGCCATTGTTGCCACTAATAAACTCTGCTTCTCACCAAACGTCTTGGTGTCCCATGGTTCCTGCAACATTTCTGGGGGGCTCGTCCGGGATTTAGAGATGGTGTGTTCACTTCCTTTGTTACTAGGGGACTGTCCCTGAGATGCTCGGAGAGATAATTTCACCTGATGCCAGCAGACAATTGTTCCATAGGGGACTCACCAGTCCTGACGGATTGGCGATATAACCTGAATTCACAACGGAACTCGGTGAGACATGAGAACCAGTGGGAAGCCTTTGCCCAACTGACTGGCAAGAACCTGGGTTCAAAGTAGACCTGTCTTAAGAGACAGAAGGGAATCCTGGTCACCTCCAGGGGTACCCAAGTAGCCCCATCTGGGGGTGAAACCTCAGCCAAAGGAAAAATGGCAGAGGGTGGAAGCAAGTGTGGTGAAACTTTGGTGACTGGTGAATGTGTGCGATGTGGCCTGGCTATGGAGTGAGTGTGAATCCTGATCCATGGTTCCATGGCAATGCACATATGATTAAGGGCAGCCCTCCACAGAGGGATCCTGACTGGGAATTATATGGTCCTGCCAGTGCCAAGAGGTGTCTGAAATATCTCCTTGAGGAGAGAGTCTGGAGACAGATGAATAACCAGTCTTCTTACCTCATTCTTTCTACCTCATTTATCTAATTTCTCTAACCCCATTTCCCAAACCCAAATAATCCTTTTTGTGTGTGTATAGGCAAAGGGAGGTATGGGTGGTAAGCCTACTCCCTTAGAGTGCATGTCTAAGAACTTCAAGAAAGGTTTCAAAGATGATTATGGTATCAAACTCAGTCCTGAGACACTCTGGACATACTGTGAAATGGACTGGGCCTCCTTTGAGGTTGGACGGCCATCTGAAGGACTTCTAGATAGAGAGCTCATTGACAAAGTCTCAGGTAGTCACAGGGAGCCCTGGACACCTAGACCAGTTTCCTTACAGTTTCCCTACATCCGCCTGTTGGCAAGATGCTGTTCTGTCCAGGCCATCCTGGCTGAAAGCATGCTTAGAAGAGAATTGTAAAACCATGATGGCCCAAGTGGCAGCTTCTTCCAAGTGCCCTTCTAATCCAAAGAAGCCTATCCTCACCAGTGAGCTGGAGACACCTCCACCGTATGTTCCTCCACACATTTACCCACCTGTGCCAACCATTCCACCATCAGTTGAGTCCACCGAGGGGTCCCAGGTGGAGAGTGACCTAGGTGGAACTGCTGAAGGTGCTGCTGTTTGTGGACCATCCCCTTCGCTACCAACCCCAGAGCCTCCAGTGCTGACCCCAGAGCTCCCCATCAGAGGGGCCAATCTACCTCAGTCAGAGATGACTCCCCTGGAACTACGGGCCAGGAGCCCTGAAGATACCCCTGCATGAGACATGTGGCCCTATCTATTCAATACAGAGGAAATGCACAGAGTAACCCAGGCAGCCATAAAGTGGCTAGAAACCCATGCCCTAGATGGAACTCTCAACACCTGTGCATACACCCAAAAATCAGTTCCCTGAGAAAGACCCCCACTGGGACCTGAGTGATGACCGGGACTGCCAGAAATTAAAACAGTACCAGGAGGCTGTTATAAGTGGTATGCAGGAAGGAAGGAATATGGCTATGAATATGGCCCAAAACTCTGAGGTCCTCAAGGGGCCTGAAGACAGTCCAGTTCTGTACTGCAAAAGGCAGGGTGAGGCCTTCAGACTCTGTTCGATCCAGAAGCACCAGAAAACCAGCAGATGGTTAATGCTGTCTTTGTCAGTCAAACCCAGGGAGACCTTAGGCAAAATTTACAGAAGCTTCAGGGTTTTACTGGGAAGAACGCAAGCAAACTAATAGAAGTGGCAACTAAAATTTTTGTTAACCGAGACCAAGAGGCCTGATGGGGGACTGATAGGAAGATGAAGAAAAAGGCAGATCTCTTCTCAGCAGCTCTAGAAGAATGTTTGAAAGGGCCTCAGAAGTCTGCTCCAACAGGTGGGGGCCCAGGGGGTCGGGATCAACCTGAGAGACTGCGGCTTGGAAGAAACAGTGTACCAACCACCACACGGAAGGATATTGGAAAGATATTCCCCAGGGCTGGCCAGAAACATTCCTCCAGTGATTATAGAATTCAAGCCTGGGGCCAAACCAGTAGAGCAAAAACAGTATTACATCCCTCCCAGGACACAGGCAGGCATTCAGGGCCACCTGGACAGACTCTTAAAATATGGAATTTTCTGACCTTGCCAGTCTTGTTGGAATACTCCAGTTCTATCAGTCCAGAAGCCAGGGGTGAGAGATTACGGCCCATCCAGGACCTACACACAGTAAATCAAGCTACTGTCACTCTTCACCTGGTGGTCCCTAATTCCTACCCTTTGCTGGGCCTAATCCCATGAGAAGCAACTTTCTTCACTTGCCTAGATCTAAAGGATGACTTCTTCTGTATCCACCTGGCCCCAAATAGTCAGCCAGTATTGCCTTCCAATGAGAAAATCCTGAGCTTTGAGAACATGGGCATTTGACTTGGACCAGACTGTTCAGGGCTTAAAAAATCCTCCCAGCATATTTGGGTCAGCCCTGGCCTCAGACTTGAAGGCATTCCCTGCCCACCAACGCAGTTGTGTTCTGCTTCAATATGTGTACAACCTTCTACTCACAGGACCCACAAGGGAGGAATGCCTTAGGGACAAGAAAGGCTCCTTCACTTACTATGGGAAGCTGGATATAAAGTATCAAAGAAAAAAGCCCAAAGCTGCCTAGAGAAAGTTAGGTACCTGGGCTTTTACCTCTCATGCAGACAGTGGCAACTCAGACTAGAAAGGAAACCAACTGTTTGTGCAATCCCCACCCCCCAAGCCGGATGTCAGGTTTGGGAATTCTTAGGTGCCACAGGATTCTGCTGGATCTGGATTCCCAACTTCTCGGTTACGGTGAAACCCCTACATGAAGCCACAAAGAGGGGTGAAAGGGAACCAATACTTTAGGAAAAGGGACAGGAGAGGGCCTTCCAGACCATAAAACAGACTTTCATCAATGCCCCCGCTCTAGGACTACCAAATCCCTCAAAACCATTTTTTTTTTGTATGTGCATTGAGCAGTCACAATGAGTGGTTGGAGTACTTACCCAAATGTTGGGGTCCTGGCACCAGCCAGTGGCATATCTATCAAAACAGTTAGACCCTGTGTCTTGAGGATGGCAGCTGTGCCTCCAGGCCCTGCATGGCTCTCCTGGTGGCAGAAGCTGACAGGCTGGCTCTGGGGCAGGACCTAACTATCAGAGTGTCACATGCAGTTCTGACCTTGATGAACTGTAAGGGACAATACTGGCTCACAAATGCTTGAATGGTCAGATACCAGTGAATGCTGTGTGAAAACCCTGCATCCACCTTGAGATTGTGAGGATGCTAAATCCAGTCACCTTAATTTCAGTTCATCCGGGGAACTCAGATCATGATTGCTGTGAAATAATAGATGAGGTTTTCTTCAGTAGGCCAGACTTATCAGATCAGCCTCTCCCTAACCCTACGGAGGTAGAGTACTTCATGGATGGCAGCAGTTTCATCCAAGATGGGAGGTGGCTGGCCGGTTACTCAGTTGTTACTTTAAATTCCACTATAGAGGCCAAGCCTTTGGCTGCAGGCACCTCTTCCCAAAGGGCAGAACTAATTGCTCTTCTTCGAGCACTCCAATTAGCAGCGGGAGTTTGGGTGAATATGTATACTGATTTCAAATATGACTTTACTACTGTTCATGTACACAGGGCCTTATACAGACAGAAAGGGCTGATCAACTCAGGAGTAAAAGACATTAAATATGGTAAAGAAATCCTTGAACTGCTAGATGCTGTATGGGCTCCTAAAAATGTGGTGGTTATATATTGTCTAGGGCACCACAGCTCTAATCACCTCAGGCAACCAGAGAGCCTATGGGGAGGCAAACGCAGCCCAAGAGAGTGATGCAGACTGGAAATCCTAGCAAGTACCCAAATTCTGACTCCACTGGCTAACTGGGACCCATGTTATTCCCAACATGAAAAGGTGTGGTTTGAGACCAAGACCGGAAAAATACCTCACTGGAGGGTGGCAAATGTTAAATGATGGGAAAATAGTTATTCCCAAATCCTTTTCACACCGACTTTCATAAAACAATTTCACCAAGAAACTCACCTGGGCTGGACCTCCTCAGAGTCCTCTCTAGATAGGCACTTCTATGTTCCAAGATTAGCCAGCATTGCTCAGGCTGTGTGCAAGAGATGTAGTCTGTGCCTGAAACAACCCAAGACAGGACCAAGAACACCCCTGCAAGTTGAGAGCCCAGGAAGCACTCCTTTTGAAACCACAATAGTAGATTTTATGGAATTGCCTCATGTCTGAGGTTGTCAGTAACTTTTGGTGATTGTGTGCACCTTCTCTGGGTGGGTAGAAGCGTTCCCCACCCACACTGAAACTGCCCAGGAGGTGACTTGAATCCTCCTGACAGAAATTATTTCCCATTTTGGTATTCCAGTTATTATTGGGTCTGACAATGGACCAGCCTTTGTGACTGAGATAGTACATCTGTTGGCAAGGAAGCTCAAGATTCCCTGGAAACTGCACATGGCATATCACCCAAGTTTGGGGAAAGTAGAGTGAACTGGACCCTGAAAAAGCAACTCAGCAAATTGTGCCAGGAGACCCAGTTCCACCAGGCTCAAGTACTGCCAATAGCTCTTTGAAGAATAAGATCCAGACCCAATAGGCAGACAGGGCTGTCCCCTTTTGAGATCCTGTATGACCGCACACCTCTCATTAAAGGTATTGAAGGAGACCTCAGGGAACTAGGTAACCTCACCATTAAGCAACAAATGGAGGTGCTAGGCACCACCCTACCTTCCCTAAACCAGTGGGTCAGGGAAAGATTACCATTAGCCTCACTACAGAGGTTCATACCTTTAAGCTAGGGGATTCAGTATGGGTTAAAGAATGGAATTTACAATCCTTAAAGCCTCTCTGGAAGGGACCTTTTAGTGCTATTTTGTCCACCCCTACAGCAGTTAAGGTGGCAGAAGTCACTCCCTAGATACCTCACAGCTGACTGAAGCCTGCCACCAGCCAGTGGGAGTGCATTCCTGATGCAGTTTCCTCCTACAAACTAACCATCTGAATACAGGCCCTCAGCAATCCAAGGGAACCAGAGAACTACAGCCCTGCTCTGGCCACTCCAGAAGCTGACCAATCTATGTATGGCAGAAGCTTGCAGAATCGGCAGCTTGAGGATGCATAACCTCTTACTGTTATTAATAACTCTGGGTACACTACTCCTAAAATCCAGAGGTGTCCCAGAAGAAAACTTTTGTGACAAATGTATATGGGCTACTAAGTTGGGTCAGGACATGACAAAAACCTTGCTGTATCACCCTTATTTCTCCTTCTCTCCAGGAACTATCACAGGATGGTGCAGTCACAATAAGACCACTTACTCTGTTTGTCAATAGAGTGATCAGTACACTTGCTTTGACCGCCAGTACTCCCCACCCAAAGAATGGCTAGAGGTCCAGAGACATCCCAGTGGGACCTTGATTAATCACACTCAAATTCTTAACCCCAAACAGCTGGCATCTATTCTTTGATGTGTGCCAGGTCATAGGTAATACTTGGTCAACCTATCTTTATTCACCTCAGACAAGCCTGGGACAATGTTGCTGCAGAAATCAAATGGCAGGTCTCAGGAAGGCTATACTGAATATGTGGAAGGACTGCCTATACTAAATCACCTCAATTTTCTTCTGGATCTTGTGTACTGGGGACTATCCGCCCCTCCTTCTTCCTTCTACTACTAACCAGAGGAGAACATCTGGGAATCCCTGTAAGTGAAAACTGAGGAAGCCAGAGAGAGAGGTGTGTCCTCCAAACTGGTGACTGGAAGGATGATCAATGATCCCCTGAATGAATAATTCACTATTACGTCTGTGCTACATGGGCAGAGGATGGATCCTATGGCTCACCGCACCTCCACCTGTATGTTAAACCATATCATCAGGTACAGGCTGTATAATTGAACCAATGAGATTGCAAAGGCTCTCAATATATTGGCCAAACAACGAACTAAAATGCATAATGCTATCTATCAAAACCGCTTAACCCTAGATTACCTGCTCACCTCTGAAGGAGGAGTCTGTGGGAAATTTAATCTTAGCAACTGCTGTTTACAAATAGATGTTGAAGGGAAAGTTATAGAAGAAATTATTGAGAGAATGAGGAAAGTAGCCCACATCTCAGATCAAACCTGGAAGGGCTAGACTTTAAATGAACTATTTGGAGGTGGCTCTTGACCTTTGGGGAATTCGAAACCCTGATAAGTATGATACTCTTAATTTTAGGAATCTGCCTCATCCTTCCTTGTCTCACCCCCTTAGTGCTGCAATCTGCCACCACAACTCATTGAAACTTTAACTGAAAGGAAAATGGCAGCCCAAGTACTGTTATTATGGAAATATAAACCCCTAGACCAAGATGAGCAACTTGAAGACCCAGATGATGCTCTGTAGCCTCTGAAGAGGTATGAGCATCAAAGGGAGAATGTAGTAGGGAGCCAAGGAGATGAAATTTTTGTTAAGGCTTTAGGAATGTAGAGAAATCACAGGGTGCTTGAGGTTGAAACAATCTAACAACATACCCTCCCACTGGGGACCCAGTGACATGGAAAAGCTTGTTGATCATAGTCCTGGTGGCTCATTAGTTTATATTAGGGCATCCAAGTAACCTTTACAGAGATAGGATAAAATATAATTAGCATCCTGGATACACCTATAGTGACCTAATAGCTCTCACTGCAATGTGTCCTGGGTGCTGACCCCCACCTTAACCTTGTAGTTAATGTATAAAAGACATGGCCCTGCTGCATTCAGGGCTCAGCCTTTGGAAAGGAATCCACTGAACCATTGTCGGCACTAATAAACTCTGTTTCTCGCCAAACGTCTCAGTGTCCCAATTTCCTGTTCATAGTTCCCAGGGTTTCTGCAACTGATGGTGGTAGAGATTGATTACAAAAAGGCAAAAATGAACTTCTTAAACTGATAGAATGTTATTTATCTCTATTTTAGTCATATATTGCATACATTCATCAAAACTCATTGCTTTAAACACTTAAGAGCTGCACATTTATCTGTAATGTTTATCTCAAACAGTAATTACCTGAAGTGTCTCATAACTTGAGATTGCCTTCCATGAAAGTATTAAATAGAAATATTAGTGATATTAAAATAGAAAACCAATAAATTGACAGAGTCTCTATAAAAATAGAGGGTACAGGTCAAGACATGTATAGGTTAAATACACAGTTTTAGGAATTATGGATACAAAAACTAATAACCTTAAATTGTTGATTGAAGTTTTGAAATAAAATATTTGTCAGTCATTATACTTAAAGAATAAAATTATTCTGAAACAACTAGTGAAATATATTTCTGAAGTACCTGTGTGATCTTGTGGCAATCAGGAATGCAAAATTATTTCCTATTGCCATATATAATTTCTAATAAGCATAAATTAAGATATATTCATATGATCATATATGTACTTATCAAAAAATCAATACTTAGTTGAAAGAGTGTTTTTTTCCCTCCACTCAGCGAATAATGTATTTGTTTTTCTTTCACTGATAATATCTGATTTTGTTTGCAGTTGAGACAGGTGGTAAGGTTTACAGTATAAACAATTTTACAACTGAGGGCATAAATTAAGTTTTCTAGAGAACTTTTAGTATAATGATTTCAATTTTCAATGTAACTATACATACAAAAAGAATACAAAGTTTCTGTGTCAATGTTATCATGTTAAGAAGATTATTTCAGTAAAAAGTAGAATTTAAAACTAACTTCTAGGTAAATGATTAACTCAGACTTTGTAGTGAATTATCATTATTTTCAAGAAATTGTAGAGTTGTTATTGCCTAGAAGGAATGAAGTGTATGTTTTTTATAGAAAATATATTTTTGATGCTCTAAGAAATATCATAATCTCTATAATTGATCAATCCTAAAAATACACTTGTGATAAAATGAGATGCTACTTTGCTCTCCTCATGTCATGACCTATATAATCTGCACAGATTAATCTGCACTGATTTGAGAATCTTTGAATTAAATCTGAGGATTCAGTGACTATGATCATAATAATACATGATTCCCAGGAATTCTTCTCCTAGGGAAGTTAATTTTATTTAAGAGCACAAAAATAACATTCATCAGTACATAACAAGAGTGTATCCTTCATAATGTTTATATTTTTTCTTGTGATGATAACTTTCAAGATCTACTCTTAACAACTTTCAAATACACAGTAATTTATTGTTAAGTATAGTTGCCATGCTGTATGTTTCATACCCAAAACATATACATCTTATAACTGGAAGGTTGCCTCTTTTGACCATTTTCATCCATACCCCCATTCTCTATCTCCCACATCTGGCAACCACCAACCTATATTCTATGTTTCTACAAGTTCAGTATTTTTATTATGGTGTCATTAATATAAAATCACATGAGCAAAATTGTAATTACTAGATTCCCCCCCATTATCAACTCCTCACCACATATCCCATTACAGTCAGTGTCCATCAGTGACTATAGAGTCACTACTTGTCTTCTCTGTGCTATACTGCCTTCCCTGTGCCCCCTTACATTATGTGTGCTAATCGTAATGTCCCTTATTCCCCTTATCCCTCCCTTCCCACCCTCCCTCCCAGACCCTTTCACTTTGGTAACTGTTAGTCCATTATTGGGTTCTGTGAATCTGCTGCTGTTTTGTTCCTTCAGTTTTTGCTTTGTTGTTATACTCCACATATGAGTGAAATCATTTGGTACTTGACCTTCTCCACCTGGCTTATTTCAGTGAGTGTAAAACCCTCTGGTTCCATCCATGTTGTTGCAAATGGTAGGATTTTTTTTTCTTCTTATGGCTGAATAAGATTCCATTGCGTATGTGTACCACGTCTGCTTTATCCATTCATCTACTGATGGATACTTAGGTAGCTTCCATTTATTGACTACTACAAATAGTGCTGCAGTAAGTATAGGAGTGCATATGTCTTTTTGAATGTGGGATCCTACAATCTTAGTGTAAATTCCTAAGAGAGGACTTCCTGGGTCAAGTGGTATTTCAATGTTTTGTTATTTGAGGAAACTCCATACTGCTTTACCCATGTTTGAACTAATTTACATTCCCACCAGCAGTGTAGGAGGGTTCCCTTTTCCCCACATTCTTGCCAGCATTTGTTGTTGTTTGCCTTTTGGATGTTGGCATCCTAACTGGTGTGAGGTGATATCTCATTGTGGTTTTAATTTGCTTTTCTCTGATGATTAGCAATGTGGAGCATTTTTCCATGTGCCTACTGGCCATCTGAATTTCTTCTTTGGAGAAGTGTCTGTTCAGATCCTCTTCCCATACTTAATCAGATTATTTGTTTTTGTTTGTTGAGGTGTGTGAGCTCTTTATATATTGTGGATGTCAATCCCTTATCAGATATGTCATTTATGAATATATTCTCCCATACTGTCAGCAGCCTTTTTGGTCTATGGATGGTGTACTTTGCTGTACAGAAAGTTTTTGTTTGAAATAGTCCCACTAGTTCATATTTTCTTTTCTTTCCCTTGCCGGGAGATATGCTCATGAAAAAGTTTCTCATGTTTTTATTCAAGAGAGTATTGCCTATGTGTTTTCTCAGAGTTTAATGGTTTTATGACTTACATTGAGGTCTTTGATCCATTTCAAGGTTATTTTTGCATATGGAGTTAGACTGTAATCCAGTTTCATTCTCTTGCATCTAGCAGTCCAGTATTGCCAACACCAACTGTTGAAAAGGCTATTTCCCCATTGTATATCCCTGACTTGTTTATCACATATAAATTAACCATATATGCTTGGGTTAATATCTGGAATCTCTAGTCTGTTACACTGGTCTATGGGTCTGTTCTTGTACCATTACCAAATTGTCTTGATTACTGTGGCTTTGTAGTAGAGCTTGAAGTTGGGGAGCATAATCCCCTCTGCTTTATTCTTCCTTCTCAGTATTGCTTTGGCTATTTGGAGTCTTTTGTAGCTCCATATGAATTTTAGAACTATTTGCTCTAGTTTGTTGAAGAATGCTGTTGGTATTTTGGTAGGGACTGCATTGAATCTGTAGATTGCTTTAGGCAGGATGGCCATTTTGACAATATTAATTTTTCTTACACATGAGCATGGGATGTGTTCCCATTTATTAGTGTCCTCTTTAATTTCTCTCAAGAGTGTTTTATAGCTTTCAGGGTATAGGTCTTTCACTTCCTTGGTTAGGTTTATTCCTAGGTATTTTATTCTTTTTAATGCAATTGTGAATGGAATTGTTTTCCTGATTTCTCTTTCTGCTAATTTATCATTAATGTATAAGAATGCATCCTTATTTTGCTCCCAGTCTTAGAGGAAAAGCATTTAGCTTTTCAGTATTAAGTATGATGTTGGCTGTGGGTTTGTCATATATGGCCTTTATTATGTTGAGGTACTTGCCCTCTACACCCATTTTGTTGAGAGTTTTTATCATGAATGGATGTTGAATTTTGTCAAATGCTTTTTCTGCTCTCTGGAGATGATCATGTGATTTTTGTCCTTTTTGTTGATATAGTGGATGATGTTGATGGATTTTCTAATATTGTAGCACTCTTGCATCCCTGAGATGAATCCCACTTGATCATGATGTATGATCACGTTGATGTATTTTTTAATTTGGTTTGCTAATTTTTTGTTGAGTATTTTTGCATCTGTGTTCATCAGGGATATTGGTCTGCAGTTTTCTTTTTTTGTGTTGTCTTTGCTTGGCTTTGGTATTAGAGTGATTCTCACTTCACAGAATGAGTTTGGAATTATTCCCTCCTCTCCTATTTTATGGAAAGCTTTAAGGAGAATGGGTTTTATATCTTCTCTAAATGTCTGATAAAATTCAGGAGAAGCCATCTGGTCTGTGGGTTTTGTTTTGGGGTAGTATTTTGATTATCAGTTCAATTTCATTGCTGGTTAATTGGTCTGTTCAGACTTTCTGTTTCTTTCTGGGTCAGTCTTGGAAGGTTGCATTTTCCTAGAAAGTTGTCCATTTCTTCTAGGTTATCCAGTTTGTTGGCATATAGATTTTCATAGTACTCTCTAATAATTCTTTGTATTTCTGTGGTGTCTGTCATGATTTTTCCTTTGTCATTTCTGATTCTGTTTATATGTGTATACTTTTTTCTTGATAATGCTGGCTAGGGGTTTATCTATTTTGTTTATTTCTTAAAGAAACATCTTAGTTTCATTTATTTTTTGTATTGTTTTATTCTTCTCAATTTTATTTATTTCTTCTCTGATATTTATTATGTCCCTCCTTCTACTGACTTTGGGCTTCATAAGTTCTTCTTTTTTCACATTCAATAATTGTGAATTTAGATTATTCATTTAGAATTGTTCTTCCTTCTTTAAATAGGCCTGGAATGCTGCTTACTTTCCTCATAGAACTGCCTTCGTTGAGTCCCACAGAAGTTGGGGTGTTGTGCTATTGTTTTCATTTGTCTCCATATGTTGCTTGATCTCAGTTTCAATTTGATCATTGATCCATTGATTATTTAGGAGCATGTTGTTAAGCCCCCATGTGTTTGTGAGCCTTTTTGTTTTCTTTGTACAATTTATTTCTAATTTTATACTTTTGTGATCTTAGAAGTTGGTTGGTAGAATTTCAAATTTTTAAATTCACTGACACTGTTTTTGTGGCCCAGCATGTGGTCTATTCTGGAAAATGTTCCATGTGCACTTGAGAAGAATGAGTATCAAGCTGGTTTTGTGTGTAGAGTTCTGTAGATGTCTGTTAGGTCCATCTCTTCCTATGTGTTGTTCAATGCCTCTGTTCCCTTAGTTATTTTCTGTCTGATTGATCTGTCCTTTGGAGTGAGTGGTGTGTTGAAGTCTCCTAAAATTAATGCATTGCATTCTGTTTCCTCCTTTAATTCTGTTAGTATTTGTATCACATATGTTGGTGCTCCTGTATCAGGTGCATAGATATTTATAATGGTTATATCCTCTTGTTGGACTGACCCCTTTATCATTATTTCATGTCGTTCTTTGTCTGTTGTGACTTTCTTTGTTTTGAAGTCTATTTTGTCTGATACAAGTACTGCAATGCCTGCTTTTTTTTCCTGTTGTTTGCATGAAATATCTTTTTCCATTCCTTCACTTTTAGTCTCTGTATGTCTTTGGGTTTAAGTGAGTCTTTTGTAGGCATCATATAAATGGGTCTTGCTATTTTATCCATTCTGTAACTCTGTGTCTTTGGATTGTTGCATTCAGTCTATTTACATTTAGGGTGATTATGTATAGATATGTACTTACTGCCTTTGTAGGCTTTGGATTCATGGTTAACAAAAGTTCAAGAGCACCTTCTTTACAATCTAACAGTGTACCTTCACTCACTTATTACACTATTATAAAAACAGTCTGTTGATTCTTTTTTCTCTCCCTTCTTTTACTTCCTCCTCCACACTTTATATGTTAGGTATCATATTCTGTAGTATTGTGCATCCCTTGACTGACATTGTGGGTAATTGATTTAATTTTGCTTTTGGTTAATATTTAGGTGGTCTACTTCTTATGCTGTAGTTTTATTTTCTCTGGTGACAGCTAGTTTGCCTTAGACATACTTCTGTCTAGAGCAGTCCCTTTAAAATACACTGTAGAGATGGTTTGTGGGAGGTAAATTTCCTTAACTTTTGCTTATTTGGGAATTGTTTAATCTCTCCTCCAAATTTAAGTGATAATCATGCTGGATAGAGTATTCTTGGTTTGGGGCCCTTCTCTTTCATTGCATTGAATATATCATGCCATTCCCTTCAGGTCTGTAAGGTTTCTGTTGAGAAGTCTGATGATTGCCTAATGTGTTTTCCTTCTGTGTGATATTTTTTCTCTCTCTGGATGCTTTTAATACTCTGTCCTTGTCTTTGATCTTTGCTATTTTAATTACTATATGTCTTGATGTTGTCCTCCTTGGGTCCATTGTGTTGGGAGATCTGTGAGCTTCCATGGTCTGAGAGACTATTTCCTTCCTGAGCTTAGGGAAGTTTTCAGCAATTATTTCTTCAAAGATACTTTTTAGTCCTTTTTCTTCTGGTACCCTATAATGTGAATATTGTTCCATTTGTAGTGGTCACACAGTTATCTTAATATTGTTTCATTCCTAGAGATACTTTTATGTCTCTTTGCCTCAGGTTCTCTGTATTCCTTTTCTCTGATTTCTATTCCATTAACATTCTCTTCCACCTCAGCCAGTTTGCTCTTAAATACTTCCATTGTTTGTCTCATTTCTGTTATTTCCCTCTGAAATTCATCCCTTAGCTCTTGAATATTTCTCCATAGCCCTATCAGCATGTTTATGACTTTTTTTTTAGTTCTTTTTCAGGAAGATTAGTGATTTCAGTCTCACCATGCCCTCTCTCTGGTGTTTGAGGGATTTTGGACTGAACAAAGTTCTTCTGCCTTTTCATGGTGATGGAAGTGATCACCAGCAAGTGTCACATATTTCACCTGGGAGAACAAAGGCCCTTCCTGCTTTCTGGTCACCTTGCCAATCTCCTCTGCCTGTGCCATTCAACTGCACACAGGAAGCATTCTCTGGGTTTATCCCCTGAGCTGCTGTGTGTGTGGCAGACCTCAGGATAGCCTAGTGCACTGACGTGGGTTGCAGGTGAATGGCTTGTGTCCTCCCATAAGAGTGGTTCCCCTTCATGCTTTCAGGACCTCACGTCAGTCTCTGCTGCCTGTGGTGGAGCAACGTCTGTGTTGATCCCCTGAGATACCATGGATGGGGTGGCCCTCAGGATGGCCTAGGGTACTGTCTGGGTTTGCAGGTGATCAGCACATGCTTGCCATGACAGCAGAGCTCCTACATCCATTCTGGACTCTGCACTGGCTTCCTCTACCTATGCTGGTAAGCTGAACACAGGGGGAAGCCTATGAGTTAATCCCCTGAGTTACCGTGGGTGGGGCGGCTCGTGGGATGGCCTAGGAAACTGATGGAATTTTCAGGTGAGCAGCGAGTGTTCACCACAAAAATAAAGCCCCTTTGTGTCTTCTGAACTCTGCACCATTTTCCACTATCTGTATTAGTTGATTGTGGGCATGCGGCAGCCTCTGGGTCTGTCCCAGTTATCTGTGTGCTGGGAGAAGCCTCTGTGTGGTTGCTGTGGGCAGGGCTGTTCTCTGGTTGCTCTGCAGCAGTGGCAGATCAGCCAGTTCACTTGCAGTGCCAGTGGAGGGGAAAGAATGGCAGGCTGCTTATGGCCGTGAAGGACTTCGATGCTGCATTGCCACCCAGGGTGTTAGGGTGCCTTAAGTTCCTTAAAGTTCCCAGCCTCCTGTGCTGAGTATGCCAGGACAATTTTGTTCACCCATTAAACTCTTGTCCTTTTAAGACTTTTAAAGCTCCCACTTTTCTTTTGTCCCAGGGCAGCCAGCTGTGGGAACCTGTTCTCAGTCTTAGTCTCGAATTTGCTTTACTGTTCCTCTAATATCTAGTATACCATGTCTGTGCTCCCAGTGCAGATTACTAAGGCTGGTTATTTATCAGTCCTGTGCTTCCACTCCCTCCCCACTCTGATTCATTTCCTCCAGCCGATGAGCTTGGGTGGGGGGAGTGCTCGGGTCCTGCCAGGTTACAGCTTTGTACCTTACCTTTTTCATGAGATGCTGAGTTCTTGCAGATGTAAATGTAGCCTAGCTGTGGCACTGTATCTTCTGGTCTCTCTTTTAGGAATAGTTGTATTCACTGTATTTTCAAAGTATATATGGTTTTGGGAGGAGATTTCCACCACCCTTTTCACACTGCCAATCTGAGGGCTTGAGAGAAGAGGACATTTTGACTGAGATCTGTATATACAATGGTGATTAAGGAACTTTTCCAGATCATACATTACTGGGTGTCAAAGATAAATTTGAGCCTTGGCAGTATGAGTTCAGAGTCTATATTCTTAATGAGTACATTATGCGAAGTGCTCAACTCAACACAGTGTGTAGGACACAAATCATAATCAGTATGAGTGTGTATTCTCTTTCTTTCATATATAGGAAACTATGTAGTCAGTTCTTGTAAGGTGCTTTTTTAAATTACCCTTATGTATCATAGTCTTTATAAGTTCTTATACAGATGACCACATTACCTAGAACTGAACAAAATCTGTCCTACACCACCCATGAGTTTGCTACAAAATATACAGAAATCCAACATCCTAGGACTTTTACTTACAAATCCTTTAGGCCGTCAGATTCATTAAATCCTGCACTGATGACATATGTGGAAGATTTAGCAAGATTTCTACTCAAGGAAAAAGAAAATAATGACTGGAAGAAAACTTTTTGAATCTTTGTTGAGACAAGAGAAATGTAGAAAATTTGTGATTTTCAGAACCAAATTTCTCTGAAATATATCTTTTGTGATAAGGGACAAAGAATTCTGAATAGCATTCCAATTTGGAATAATTTTCCTAAGAAAAATATTATAAAGATATGGAAATGGGAGAAAACTTATATTTAGCTGTGTCAGATTTAACAAATATTTAACTGGCTTTGATATGTATTATGTTTATTCATACATTAAGGATTTCTTCAATGCTACCAGGCATTAAGAGTAGATATAGAGATAGAATAACAACTACTGTTCTACTATTCTGAAAGAACTATAGTGTATTGGGGAAGA
Source organism: Manis javanica (assembly GCF_040802235.1). Lineage (NCBI taxonomy): Eukaryota > Metazoa > Chordata > Mammalia > Pholidota > Manidae > Manis > Manis javanica. The sequence goes on along the minus strand of NC_133168.1, from coordinate 34,612,317 downwards.
CATACACATAAATATAAATAAATAGGTAATATGAATATAATGGTATAAGGGCCTGGTAGGTCTGTGGTTGTACAGGGGTGGACATCCCACATGTCACCTTTAAGGTGAGCCTGAGCTAATAATCAGAGGTAAGGACCAAGTTGCCAGGGAGAGGAACAGCCTAGGGAAAGGCCCTGAGTCTAGGAAGATTCTAAAATTTACAGCATGTCAATACCTTTAACTTCTGAGTAAAGTGCTTCAATTTCCTTTATCAGTGGTTTAAACAATATGTTTCCAAATTTCTAAAATGACTGACAATTTATTCTCTGCCTGGACAAGCTCACAGCCTTACAGTAGTTTTTCCAGATCGAAATGTTATCCTCAGGTGAGCTATACTTGCTAACACTCAGGATTTCAACATGTGCTACCACATTTCCCTTTCCTATCTATAATTCGACATCAAGATTGAAGCCATTATTTAACATGTTAGTCTTATAATTAACTGAAAAAGATTGTAGCACGTTTTTAAATGTTCTTAAAAAAATAGCGTTAAGCTTGCCCAGGTCACAATAGACAAAATATGTGATGATAAAAGAGACATTTGGGCTGTACTTGGCAAATATATTATCCTTCATTTTATGAAAATGAGATAATTCTCTGTTATTTCTTTAGAACCCAAATGCCTCATGCACTGTCTGACAGCTATTAGAAATGAAAAGCAGTCTCTTTCCCAATATTTAAGCCTGGTTATATACTACCATGGAGTTAACATCTGAGTGTTTATTGAGTCAGATGGAATCTTACCACCTGGCATTAGGTTTGCAATACTTGAATCTGTGAATACATGAACATGAGCCTCCTGAAAGATTAAAAAGAAATGTTCCTGAGCACTTTAAATGCTTATGCCTTATTGGCCATAATAAGATGTTTGTAATAATTGCTTATTACACAATTAACTGATTTTTTAAAGAAAGTGCACTTTTCTTTCCATATAACATTGACTTTTCATGTATGTTCATTGTCTTTTTCCTGAACTAAATGTTCCTAAAAGAGGTTTACACTTTCTGCTTAACAGGACTGATGCAAATCCTTACCACTCTACCCTGCTTTTCTCAATGCATTTTGTATACTCATAGTTTTCTCAAAATAGCATCTTGTCTTCCTCTATTGGACCTCTTGCTTGGTTATAGGCAAACTGGTACTTAGACTATTGTAAAAGAGGAGGCACAGAGATGCTAGTTAAAGAGAGTACTAAAAGCCTTTTAAGAAAAACTTATCTCCTTGCTAGTAATTTACAAACTTTTGATCAGCTTAACAAAAGCAAGATCTTAAGTATGAGAGGTTTTTTTTGTGTTTGTTTGTTTCCTGGCAGTGTTCTTATTGTTACTTAATGTTAAAGTTCTATCCCATGTTTAGCTCTCCTTGAGTCCAGCTCTTTCCTCCATCCTACATTTTCTTGGGTACTGTGTTACTCCTTCTTAACACAGTAGTCTCATCTCTGACCTCTTTGAGTGCAGCTCCCTGATTTTGACATGCTCCCACTGAAGGACATGCTGCTTTAATACCACTAGGGATGAAAATAAGATGTGGAAGTCATTGTTTGGGGATTCAGGAAAGTCCATTTATCTCCTTTCCCTTCCCATTTTTCTACCTGAAACATCTTTGTATGATAGACAGAGTTCTAAACAAAAATATTTCATGAAACTTTAAAGAAGGAAGCATTAAATAAAGGTATCAGAGGAGAAAATAGAAGGAGCTTAGGTCCTAATTCAGAACTTCTCTATTAGCCTTGATCTATCTAAATCTAGACTTTTCCTAGAATAATACCCTAATTTAAGACATGGTATTCAAGTCTCTGTTACTAGCAATCAAACACAATTCCTAAGTGATACACAGAGCAAGTAGTTGATCGATAAAATACTTCAATCAGTAAATTAACTGTCCCCATCCCCACTTTCCACTTCTATATCCTTCATCATATGTTGAAAAATGGAAGAGTCATTGGAATTTGCTGCCCATGCATTTTTTTTTATTGAAGGGTAGTTGACACACAGTATTACATTAGTTTCAGGTATACAACACAGTGATTCAACATTTATATACATGATAATTCTAGGTACCAACTATCACCATACAAAATTGTTACAATATTTTGACTATATTCCTTATGCTATACATTACATCCTAGTTACTCATTTAATTTAGAATTGAAAGTCGGTACTTTTTTTGTTTGTTTGTTTTTTGAGAGGGCATCTCTCATATTTATTGATCAAATGGTTGTTAATAACAATAAAATTTTGTATAAGGGAGTGAATGCTCAATGCACAACCACTAATCCATCCCAAGCCTAATTTTCATCAGTCTCCAATCTTCTGAAGCATAACGAACAAGTGCTTACATGGAGAACAAATTCTTACATAGTGAATAAGTTACAATGGTGAACAGTACAAGGGCAGTCATCACAGAAACTTTCGGTTTTGATCATGCATTATGAACTATAAACAATCAGTTCAAATATGAATATTCGTTTGATTTTTATACTTGATTTATATGTTGATCCCACATTTCTCCCTTTATTATTATTATTTTTAGTAAAATGCTGAAGAGGTAGGTAGATGCAAGATAAAGGTAGAAAACATAGTTTAGTGTTGTAAGAGAGCAAATGTAGATGATCAGGTGTGTGCCTGTAGACTAAGTGTTAATCCAAGCTAGTCAAGGGCAATAAAACATCCATGGATGCAGAAGATTTCTCTCAAAACAGGGGGCGGTGAGGTTCTAAGCCTCACCTCTGTTGATCCCCAATTTCTCATCTGATGGGCCCCCTGCGACTGTGCCTGTCTTAGGTTGTTCCTGCCTTGAGGAATCTTACCCATTTCTGGCTAACCAGTCATCTTCTGGGGCCATACAGGGAAATGTAAAGTTGGTAAGTGAGAGAGAAGCCTTATTGTTTGAAAAGGTTAGCTTTTTACTTCTTTGCATATTTATGCCCTGTGGCCTCTATGCCCAGCATTTGTCTTGAGGTATCTTTACCACTTGGAAGAATTATGATACTTGGTAAATTCGATATGAGGCACGAATTCTATTTAAGTGTTGTAATTAGGAAGGAAGAAGAAAAGCTATAGAAGTAGCAGGTGGAAGAAAACATGGGAAGATTATTTCTTTGAAATATCTTCTTGTAGAGTAACTTCAGCATGTATAGGTTTTAAAATACTAATTAAATTGCACACACACATTAACATAATAGGAGTACAGTTACATAACCAAAGCAGACCTATAATTATCAGCCATCTCCAGTGAAACCAAGAAAACCAGTTAGGCACCTTAGGCATTTGTGAAAACTAATCTGTGATATGGTGGGTATTGTCCAACTGAACTTGAACAGTCTGAGAGAAATCAGACAAATTAAAACAAACCATTCCTGGGGACTGTTCACATCCCATATGTTCTTTTAACAGTAGATAGTGTGTAGTTGTAAGATTTTGGAGCACTATAATTTGTACTTCTCCTAATTCTTGGTTGAGTTCCAACAGTATAGATCCAGTCAAAGTTGTTGTTTTACTGTATGCATAGGCCAGCTTAGATATCTCCTTGCATAGGCCAGCTTAGATATCTCCTTCTTCATTCCCATGGCAAGTCCAGGAACCGGTGGGATGAGTGCATCTACAGCGGTAGCAGCACGTGGATCTTTGTTGGGGTTTTTTGATGATCATCTTCTGGTATGAGTCTTCCCGAGAGTGCTGATGTTGGAAGTTCTTTTTCATATCATATCTTAGTTCATTTTCTGAGTAGCCAGATTAGGCTTTGATCCTCTGTATAAACACAAACAGACCCTTTGCCTACACTTTTATATGCCCTTTATACGATTGTGTAGAACTCATTACAGGTCACCACACAGGAACTGCTTTTTTTTTTTTTAAGAGAAAGGAATATTATCAGAAAAATGTACATCCAAATCTGATCATCTGACACCCTTAAAGTGATCAAAATTAAGGATATTTAAAGCATGCATTAATCGTTGAATTACAGTTAGTTTTATCCTATCAGGGAGTAATCCCCCTTTTCTTTCTTTCTTTTTTTTATCATTAATCTGCACTTACATGATGAATATTATGTTTACTAGGCTCTCCCCTATACCAGGTTCCCCCTGTAAACCCCTTCACAGTCACTGTCCATCAGCATAGCAAAATGATGTAGAATCACTACTTGTCTTCTCTGTGTTGTACAGCCCTCCCCTTTCTCCCATCCCCCTATGCATGCTAATCTTAATACCCGCCTTCTTCTCCTCCCCTTATCCCTCCCTACCCACCAATCCTCCCCAGTCCCTTTCCCTTTGGTACCTGTTAGTCCATTCTTGGGTTCTGTGATTCTGCTGCTGTTTTGTTCCTTCAGTTTTTCTTTTGTTCTTGTATTCCACAGATGAGTGAAATCATTTGGTATTTCTCTTTCTCCACTTGGCTTATTTCACTGAGCATAATAGCCACCAGTGCCATCCATGTTGCTGCTAATGGTAGGATTTTCCCTCTTCTTATGGCTGAGTAGTATTCCATTGTATATATGTACCACATCTTCTTTATCCATTCATCTATTGATGGACATTTAGGTTGCTTCCAATTCTTGGCTATTGTAAATAGTGCTGCGATAAACATAGGGGTGCATCTGTCTTTCTCAAACTTGATTGCTGCGTTCCTACGGTAAGTTCCTAGGAGTGGAATTCCTGGGTCAAATGGTAAGTCTGTTTTGAGCATTTTGATGTACCTCCATACTGCTTTCCACAATGTTTGAACTAATTTACATTCCCACCAGCAGTGTAGGAGGGTTCCCCTTTCTCCACAGCCTCGCCAACATTTGTTGTTGTTTGTCTTTTGGATACCTCATTGTAGTTTTAATTTGCATTTCTCTGATAATTAGTGATGTGGAGCATCTTTTCATGTGTCTGTTGGCCATCTGTATTTCTTTTTTGGAGAACTGTCTGTCCAGTTCCTCTGCCCATTTTTTAATTGGGTTATTCATTTTTTGTTTGTTGAGGTGTGTGAGCTCTTTATATATTCTAGACGTCAAGCCTTTAATGGATCTGTCATTTCCAAATATATTCTCCATTACTGTAGGGTTCCTTTTTGTTCTATTGATGATGTCTTTTGCTGTACAGAAGCTTTTCAGCTTAATATAGTCCCACTTGTTCATTTTTGCTGTTGTTTTCCTTGCCCGGGGAGATATGTTCAAGAAGAGGTCACTCATGTTTATGTCTAAGAGGTTTTTGCCTATGCTTTTTTCCAAGTGTTTAATGGTTTCATGACTTACATTCAGGTCTTTGATCCATTTTGAGTTTGCTTTTGTATATGCGGTTAGACAATGGTCCAGTTTAATTCTCCTACATGTAGCTGCCCAGTTTTGCCAGCACCATCTGTTGAAGAGACTGTCATTTCCCCATTGTATGTCCATGGCCCCTTTATCAAATATTAATTGACCATATATGTTTGGGTTAATATCTGGATTCTCTAGTCTGTTCCATTGGTCTGTGGCTCTGTTCTTGTGCCAGTACCAAATAGTCTTGATTACTATGGCTTTGTAGTAGAGCTTGAAGTTGGGGAGTGAGATCCCCCCTACTTTATTCTTCTTTCTCAGGATTGCTTTGGCTATTCAGGGTCTTTGGTGTTTCTATGTGAATTTTTGAATTATTTGTTCCAATTCATTGAAGAATGTTGCTGGTAATTTGAGACGGATTGCATCAAATCTGTATATTGCTTTGGGCAGGATGGCCATTTTGATGATATTAATTCTTCCTAGCCATGAGCATGTGATGAGTTTCCATTTATTAGTGTCCCCTTTAATTTCTCTTAAGAGTGACTTGTAGTTTTCAGAGTATAAGTCTTTCACTTCTTTGGTTAGGTTTATTCCTAGGTATTTTATTCTTTTTGATGCTATTGTGAATGGAATTGTCTTCCTGATTTCTCTTTCTATTAGTTTATTGTTAGTGTATAGGAAGGCCACAGATTTCTGTGTGTTAATTCTGTATCCTGCAACTTTGCTAAATTCTGATATCAGATCTAGTAGTTTTGGGATGGAGTCTTTAGGGTTTTTTATGTATAGTATCATGACATCTGCAAATAGTGATAGTTTAACTCCTTCTTTACCAATCTGGATTCCTTGTATTTCTTTGCTTTGTCTGATTGCCGTGGCTAGGACCTCCAGTACTATGTTAAATAACAGTGGGGAGAGTGGGCATCCCTGTCTAGTTCCAGATCTCAGAGGAAAAGCTTTCAGCTTCTCGCTGTTCAATATAATGTTGGCTGTGGGTTTTTCATAGATGGCCTTTATTATGTTGAGGTACTTGCCCTCTATTCCCATTTTGTTGAGATTTTTTCTCAAGAATGGATGTTGAACTTTGTCAAATGCTATGGTGATGATCATATGGTTTTTGTCTTTCTTTTTGTTGATGTGGTGGATGATGTTGATGGACTTTCGAATGTTGTACCATCCTTGCATCCCTGGGATGAATCCCACTTGGTCATGGTGTATGATCCTTTTGATATATTTTTGAATTCGGTGTGCTAATATTTTGTTGAGTATTTTTGCATCTATGTTCATCAGGGATATTGGTCTGTAGTTTTCTTTTTTGTGGGGTCTTTGCCTGGTTTTGGTATTAGGGTGATGTTAGCTTCATAGAATGCTTTTGGGAATATCCCCTCCTCTTCTATTTTTTGGAAAACTTTAAGGAGAATGGGTATTATGTCTTCCCTGTAGGTCTGATAAAATTCCGAGGTGAATCCATCTGGCCTGGGGTTTTCTTTTTGGATAATTTTTTGATTGCCAGTTCAATTTCTTTGCTGGTATATGGTTTGTTTAGATTTTGTATTTCTTCCATAGTCAGTCTTGGAAGTTGTATTTTTCTAGGAAGTTGTCCATTTCTCCTAGGTTTCCCAGCTTGTTAGCGTATAGGTTTTCATAGTACTCTCTAATAATTCTTTGTATTTCTGTTGGGTCCGTCATGATTTTTCCTTTCTCATTTCTGATGCTGTTGATTTGTGTTGACTCTCTTTTCCTCTTAATATGTCTGGCTAGAGGCTTATATATTTTGTTTATTTTATTGAAGAACCAGCTCTTGGTTTCATTGATTTTTGCTATTGTTTTATTCTTCTCAATTTTATTTATCTCTTCTCTGATCATTATTATGTTCCTCCTTCTGCTGACCTTAGGCCTCATTTGTTCTTCTTTTTCCAATTTCGATAATTTTGACATTAGACCTTTCCTTTGGGATTGTTCTTCCTTTTTTAAATATGCCTGGATTGCTATATACTTTCCTCTTAAGACTGCTTTTGCTGTGTCCCACAGTAGTTAGGGCTTTGTGTTGTTGTTGTCGTTTGTTTCCATATATTGCTGGATCTCCATTTTGATTTGGTCTTTGATCCATTGATTATTTAAGAGCATGTTGTTAAGCCTCCATGTGTTTTTGCTTTCTTTGTACAGTTTATTTCTAGTTTTATGCCTTTGTGGTCTGAAAAGTTGGTTGGTAGGATTTCAATCTTTTGGAATTTACTAAGGCTCTTTTTGTGGCCTAGTATGTGGTCTATTCTGGAGAATGTTCCATGTGCACTTGTGAAGAATATGTATCCTGTTGCTTTGGATGTAGAGTTCTATAGATGTCTATTAGGTCCATCTGTTCTAGTGTGTTGTTCAGTGCCTCTGTGTCCTTACTTATTTTCTGTCTGGTGGATCTGTCCTTTGGAGTGAGTGGTGTGTTGAAGTCTCCTAGAATGAATGCATTGCATTCTATTTCCTCCTTTAGTTCTGTTAGTATTTGTTTCAGGTATGTTGGTGCTCCTGTATTGGGTGCATATATATTTATAATGGTTATATTGTCTTGTTGGACTGAGCCCTTTATCATTATGTAATGTCCTTCTTTATCTTTTGTTACTTTATTTTGAAGTCTGTTTTGTCTGATACCAGAATTGCAACACCTGCTTTCTTCTCTCTGTTGTTTGCATGAAATATCTTTTTCCATCCCTTGACTTTAAGTCTATGCATTTCTTTGGGTTTGAGGTGAGTCTCTTGTAAGCACCATATGGATAGATCTTGCTTTTATCCATTCTATTACTCTGTGTCTTTCAATTGGTGCATTCAATCTATTTATATTTAGGGTGATTATTGAAAGGTATGTACTTATTTGCATTGCATGCTTTAAGTTTGTGGTTACCAAAGGTTCAAGGTTAGCTTCTTTACTATCTTACTGTCTAACTTAACTCACTTTTGAGCTATTATAAACACAGTCTAAGGATTCTTTATTTCTCTCCCTTCTTATTCCTCCTTCTCCCTTCTTCATATGTTGGGTGTTTTGTTCTGTGCTCTATTTAGGAGTGCTCCCATCTAGAGCAGTCCCTGTAGTATGCCCTGTAGGGGTGGTTGTTGGAGGCAAATTCCCTCAACTTTTGCTTCTCTGGGAATTGTTTAATCCCTCCTTAATATTTAATTGATAATTGTGCTGGATACAGTAGTCTTGGTTCGAGGCCCTTCTGTTTCATTGCATTAAGTATATCATGCCATTCTCTTCTGGCCTGTAAGGTTTCTTTTGAGAATTCCAATGATAGCCTGATGAGTTTTCCTTTGTAGGTAACCTTTTTTTCTCTCTGGTTGCCTTTAATACTTTGTCCTTGTCTTTGATCTTTGCCATTTTAATTATTATGTGTCTTGGTGTTGCCCTCCTTAGTTCCCTTGTCATGGGAGTTCTGTGTACCTCTGTGGTCTGAGAGGCCATTTCCTCCCCTAGTTTGGGGAAGTTTTCAGTAATTATTTCTTCAAAGACACTTTCTATCCCTTTTTCTCTCTCTTCTTCTTCTGGTACCCCTGTAATGCAGATATTGTTCCATTTCGATTGGTCACACAGTTCTCTTAAAATTCTTTCATTCCTGGAGATCCTTTTATCTCTCTCTGCATCAGCTTCTCTGCATTCCTGTTCTCTGTTTTCTAGTCCATTAATGGTCTCTTGCATCTCGTCCATTCTGTTTTGAAGTCCTTCCAGAGCTTGTTTTATTTCTGTATCCTCCTTCCTTAGTTCTTGCATATTTCTCTGCAAGTCCATCAGCATGGTTATGACTTTTGTTTTGAGTTCTTTTTCAGGAAGACTTGCTAAATCTATCTCCCCAGGTTCCTTCTCAGAGGAAGATGTAGCAGATGCCGAAGCTGTCTGGGTTAGTCTTGTCTGGATCATATTTTTTTGCCTTTTCATGTTGACAGGTGCTATTGACTGTCAGCTGGGAGGGCCAAACTTTTCACTTGCTACTGGCCTTTCTTTACTGGGGCAACTGCAATCCCTAGTGGCTTGTGTTGGGTAATTGCGTGTAGACTGTGTCTTTGTGTCTTGCACCACTGATATGGAGGAAGCTCCCTTCCTGAGGGTGGGGCCTGCCTTAGGCTGCTTCTCTGCTTTCACAGTGCCCAGAGGGGTAATGGGCTGGGGGGCTGTTTGGCTGTTTACCTCTGTGAGGGCTCTCAGAGCTGTTGCCCAGCGGGTTAGTACACCTGGTTTTCCCTGTAATTTCCAGCCACATGTCTGTGACCTGTGTCACAGACACAGTATTGTCCTGCTGTTATGTCCCTGTCCCTTTAAGACTTTTAAAAAGCACTTGCTTTTCTTTGTCACAGGGGCATCAGTTTCAGAACCCGCTCAGGTGTCTTGCTGCCCTGTTTCCTTAGTTTCTAGCCCTCCACACATGCACTGTGTCTGCGCTCTGGTGTGGGTGGCTGGGCTGGATGTTTAGCAGTCCTGGGCTCCCTCTCCCTCCCACCGGGAGCTGGGGGGAGGTGTGCTCGGGTCCTGCTGGGCCAGGGCTTGTATCTTAACCCTTTCACCAGGCACTGGGCTCTTGCACGTGTGGATGTAGTCTGGCTGTTGTCCTATGTCTTCTGGTCTCTCTTTTAGGATTAGTTGTATTTGTTGTATTTTCAAAAATATGTATGTTTTTGGGAGGAGATTCCCACTGTCCTACTCATGCCACCATGTTGGCTCCACCCCCCATACTTTTTTTAAATGGAAGTAGATAAGAAGAAAGCCAAGCCACCCAATGACATTATTGAAACTAGGAAGGTGAAGATCTGAGAAACTGAAAATAAATAAACATTTTCCAGCAATATTATGGACCAGGAACTGTACTATTAACCTCATTTGATAGAAGTGCTTTGTAAAATAGATATTACTATACTCACTTGTTTAGGAAAGCAAATAGAACCAGGGAAATTAAATAATCTCCGTGGTCATGCAGTTTACTGCTAGAGCCAGGATTCACATCTTGATATAATCCCTCCAAAACTCTTGCTCTTTAGACTTTAGTAAATAACAACAAGATCATGATGTTTTCTATTTTTCCTTTGTGTTTTCATCATACATGTATATATATGACTAACAATAGACAAAATTCATCAGAGTTCAACAAATTAAAAAGGATAGGAAACTCTATTTTTTATTTATCAATGAAGTGGCAGTTTCTGCATCTCATCAGGCCTGCCTATAAATCATAGCATCCCCATATGAGCTGTAATAAAATTAGATGTGGAAGAATCTCACTAAAGTGAAATAACAAGGACACCAGATGTAAAGCAACTGGAGAAATTAATAAATGAGCATCTTATCCTTATTCATCATACAACTTTAGATTTGTTAAGAAAAAGGGATTTTTAAAATATCAAGCAGATTCTCCAGCATCTTGCTCTTGAGTTCTCAGGAAAGTGCTGATACTTGTAAATATAAAAGCCCGTCCTATATTTGTCAGTATTGTTGAGAAAAAAAAATAGCAAAGTGAGAAGATATGTAGACTTGTGGCTAAAAGTATAAGTATTTATTAAATTTTGCCATACATGAGGACATGCTCAAAACTGGGGCAGACATAATCTCACAGTTAACAGGTATCACATTACTTGGTTCCACTGCAGTTTTCTTTCATCTTTTTTTGAAAGTGGTTTGTATTTAATTTCCCTCAGATGCTGCAAAAATGAAAAAGTAATTGCTGGCTGCATTTGGGTAGAACAGAAAGCAGCTTAAGACTTAATAACACTCCTTGCTATAAGATTACTAATAAACTTTAGGGTAAAATCTTGGGAGGAGTCACACATGGATTTGAATCCTGACTCTGGAAGTAGCTGGAATTAGAAGGACTAAAAGGTGAAAGAAGAATTAACTATGGGTATAAACTGAAGATCCAGGTTACTTTACTGTGCTCACTTTGGGTTTCAATCCTCACAAAATCCTATAACTCAGGATACAGCCTATTAAGCTTTGGATAAAAATGAGAGGGAGGTGAAAGCCTTCCTGAGATAGGCTTTCACAGCATGCCTGGAAAGTGTCTACTGTTTTAAATAATTCATGGTTCTAAAAAGAGGGGAGACTTGAACTGTCAGACAGGACGACTACCCTGGCCATCCCCACCCCCACAGAAGCACTTTCATAATAGCCTAGGAAAGCCTAAGGAAAAGGAAAAGGAAAAGGAATAACTTTTAAACAAAGAGAAAAGGAAGCATCATTAAATCATAAACTAAGACACTAGGGAAAAAAAAGATGAAAATGAAATGAACACTATTCTAACAGTTAAATAAAACACCCCAGCAAAAATTGTGCATGAGGAGGGTGAAAAATTTAACCTCATATTTAAAAATTAGATACATGAATTTTAGAAGTCATAAATACAAAAGCTCTGAAAAGACTTGGCTAGTTAACAAGAGATATGAGTCAAAAAATAAAGGACCCAAGGGAAGAATGAAAAAAAAAAATAGAACAAAATTTTAAAAAGCAACACTAAATAAGCAATCTGAAGCAGATAGATATCAAAGAAATCACAGGGAGAGAATGAAAGTGAAATAACAAAACATAAATAGCCAAGGATACTTAAAGAAAATGTAATAGATATAAAAGATATGCAAAGAGATCAAACATATGCCTAGGGGATTCCCCAAAGAGGAACTGCAAGGCAATAAAACAATAAATTATTATAACAATTATTATGGAAGCTTTCTTAAAATAAAGCAAATTTGAATCTGCATGTTTTAAAGGTACACTCTCTACCTTGGAAATCTTTTCAAAATATTCAAAATTGAGACAATTTCTAAAGCTATTAAACTTTAAATATAAGGAAAAATAATTCTTTGAGAATCTGTGGAGTCACTTAAAAGGGAAAAACAGAATAGCGTCAGGGTTGACTATGACATTTTATTACACTGAAATATGGACTGAACATCATAGTGCTTTTAAGATATTCAAGGAAAGAAAATGTGAATCAAGTATTTTTGATACTGAAAAACTGTTCTTCAAGAGTAAAAGACACATGCAAATATTTATGAATTTAAAAAATAAGAAATATTGTTTGAATGATCTTCTCTTGAGAAATCTATTAGGGAACAAATATCTAGTAACCATAAGATGAAAGACAATTTTTGACATAAATTTGGAAAGAGCACTGAATATATTTATGAGTAGATTTAAAATTAAAATATAAGAGTGAGGAAGATACGGTAGAATGTTTATCTTACCTTTAAAATACACTGAGATAATACTAGTGACTAAAATTGTAGTGTGGAGGAGAAGGTGGGTGGGGAGAAAGGATGCTGTCTCTAGTAAGATGGCAAAATACAATATCTAAAGAAGGGTTGACAAAGAATGTTATATAAGCGTATTAGTATCAAAATATAACTTGGAAAAAATGCAAACTACTCAGCATGAAAAAATAGTTACCTCTTAATAAAAGCAAAGTAAAAAAATTCAAATACAAAAATTTATACAAAGATATCATGAGAAAATATGCCAGAATTAAAGAACAAATATATTGTTTTTATAAAATGTGCAAATGACAATAACTCACCTAATAAAGGTAAGATATTTGCAAACAAATTGAAATGCAAAATTGTGCTCTTTCTAAGAGGCACATCAAAAATTAAGTGACTCAGGAAATTTATAAATGACTATATGGGGAGGTGGTATGGGGAAGACTCTAGATAAAATGGATACATTAGCCAAACAAGTATAGGCCTGCAGTACATTTACCACTATTGATGGAGTGTTTTAAATTCCGAAGCAAGTAGAAAAAGAGTTATTGATTATAGGACAACTTCTGAAGGAAATCAAGAAGGCTGCCTATTTTCAATTACATATAAAGCATTTAGTTAAGATTAAAAGCCTAAATGATATTATTCTCACATGAAACTACACCATAATTTTTTTTTTTAAGTTTGAGCTCTGAGGATTTGGCTTGTAAAGGAGATTGAAAACTAGTGCCTAAGTTCCTGTTTGCCAGGATAATTTCTCTTTGTTTTATTTTACTGTATTTATTTTTATGTTTTCCTTACCTCAACTGGTACAAGTTATTACCTGTCAACATAGGAAGATCTTAGAGAATCATTGGCTATATTCTCCATGCTGTACTACCATCCCTGTGCCCAGCTTATATTATGATTGAGAATTTTTGTGCCCATTTATCCCCCTCACTTTTCCCATCCACCCACCCCAACCCCTCCCCCATGGTAACCATTAGTCACTTTTATTCTGTTTTGCTTTGTAATAGTGAAATCATATGGTATTTGTCTTTCTCCTCTTTAACTATTTTGCTGAGTATAATACCTTCTAGATCCATTCATGTTGTTGCAAATGGCAAGATTTCTTTTTTTTGGCTGAATAATATTCCTTTGTGTATATATAACACACCTTCTTTATCCATTCATCTCTTGATAGATGCTTAGGTTGCTACCATATTTTGGCTATTGTAAATAATGCAGTGATAAACATAGGGGTGCATTTATCTTTTTGCATCAGGGATTTTGTTTACTTTGAGTAAATTCCTTGAAGTAGAATTTCTGGTTGAATGGCATTTCTATTACACCAATATACTTACTGAAAATAACTGCCTTAATATCCATAAGGGTTTTTTTTCCTTTCTTTACTATCATCACTGTTTTCTATGAGAAATATTTTGTTAGTGCTCACATCTTCCTCTGGAGTGCAGCATCCCATGTGTCACTCTCTCTGATTCAAAGCAATTCTGAATGATTTCTTATGGAAAGATAGACTGTCAGAGCTTGATGTTGAAGGAAAGCTTAACCCATTGACTGCAAAGTAGCTAGATTTACTTTGATATAACTGTAGAAACTAAGAGCCAGAAACTGAGTACAGATAGTTATGGGAGCAGTTGCCTCAAAGTGTTTTTTTTCCCAACATTCATCAGTGAAGTTCAAAAATGTGCAGTACACAAATGATTTCTGGAACACTTCAAGAAGCATTTAGGAGGATCCAGAACATTATGCCTAGAATTTATTTGCAAATGTAAATAAAAGGCAAACAATAGTCCAGAATCTGATATCAGGCAAAATATCAAGAGCAAAAATAATAAATAAAGCAATGAAGAACACTTTTTAGAGTTAAGGGATATAATTTTCATCAAAACTTTGATTATAATGAATATCTATGGAACAAAGAACACATAATGTTCATGTAGTAGAAACTGCAATAAATGCAAATAGAATAGACAGATACTATTAAAATAGGAGAATTTCATACACCTCTCCAATATGGAGCACATGAAGTGGAAAATAAAGTTATTAAGATCTAAATAATATAATCAATAGTGTATCCATGTCTGTTTCAAATAATGGATATTTAGATACTGCATTTTATTCAAATGCAAAGAAATTTTCATGAAAATTGATTAGTAGCTCACAAACAAAATATTCAGTAAAGAAAAAAACAAAAATCTAAGAATAAGGAAAACCATTTCTCTAATTATAATGTGATAAAACTATTACTAAAGCACTCTACACTTGTAAACTTATAAATACTGATTAAGCATATTTGGGATCAAAGTGAGAAATACAAAATGAAACAGCAGAGTTTCTAGAAAATAATAAAACAAAATATGGAGAAATCTTACTATGTAGATAAAACAAGGAAATATTTCATAGCATTAAATATTTATATCAATTACAGTAGAAACAAGGAGAGATAATAAATTAAACATACAAGTCTAAAAGTTGGAAAAAGAATTAAAAAGTTATATGAAAGAAAGCAAAACAGAGAAAAATAGTAAGGATAAAAAAGAAATTAATAAGAAAACAGGAAAATAGTAGAACTAATGACCTCAAACTAACTTAATTGAAAAATGAATATAAAACAATAGCATGTATGTAACTCTAGACTAATAAATTTGAAGACATTTCTAAAATAATCTACCAAAAGTAATCCTAGTAAAGATGTAATACCTAAATATTCATATCTCCATTGATAAAAATTAGAGAAAATTTTCAAAGATTTCCCCCACAAAAGAGATCCACGCCCAGATAGTTAAAACAACTATCTGGTACTCCAAGTTTGCTGATAAGATTCCAGAGACTACTAAAAGAATAAAAACTTTCAAGGAAAATATGATAAAGATAAAGCTGGGTATCACTAATGAATATCAATGCCAAAAATTAATTTAAATATTTAGTTGGATAATAAATCCAACATTGTACTGAAAAATAATATATATTATACAGAGAGGCTTATAATGATGGCAAGAACATTCATTAACATTGGCCAAGATGGTCTTAATATTCCCTTCATCTCAACTAAATATCAGACAGATTTATTCGGACTATAGGCCCCTAAGCTCCCTTTTCTTAGAGTGTATACTTAGAAAATGTATACTTTTCAATTCCTTGTCTGCCCTTTTGAAATGTAGATAAATCTTTTCCCAATCTCTTGCCAGTTTTATACTCAGGAATGTCCTTTCCAAATACCTGGGAGGCAACTCTTTGAAATATAATTATTAAGAATGATAGTTCTCCTATATCTTGGGAGAGTAGGAAACTAGATTCTAAATACCAATTAACAAACACAGAAACACAGATAGTCTAATCGCTTTAACCAAATTCAAGTTCCCCAATGTCCTCTGCTACTTTTTCACTAGCATCCCCAGTGCTTAAAAACAACACTTTCATTTCACCTACGTTGAATTCAATCTCCATGCCTGTCCTAATAGTCTAATTAAAGTCTCCCTTGAAAGGTTAATTCAATCTCCTGCAATTTTTCTTTGATTCCATATGTATTATATTAAGATATTTAAAGAGAAATATTATATGACTATTTCAAGTAATACCAATAAAATGATTTGGCAGTTCAATACAGATTCCTCATAAAAGCAAGTAAATATAAAGATGAACCCATCCTTAGGTAATGGACACACATATATACTGTTATATCATTAATGTAAATTTAGGAACATACTATGATGACCACTATACAGCCAATAGCAGAGCACCTAAATATATAAATCAAGTATTAACAGACATAAAGGGAGATATTCACAGTAATACAATAATAGTGGAGGTCTTTACCACTCCACTGACCTAAATGGATAGATAATCCAGACAGAAAGTCAGTAAGGAAACAGTGGATTTGAACAACACATTAGACAAAATGGAATTAACAGATAAATACAGAACATTACATCCAAAACCAGAATACATATTGTTTACAAGTGCACACAGAACATTCTCCAGAATAGATCATGTGTTAGGTCACAAAGCAAGTTTCAGTAAGTTTAAGAATATTGAAATCATATCAAGCACTTTTGCTGACCACAATGGTATGAAAATGGAAATCAATTACATGAAAAAAAATGGAAAGAGCACAAAAATATGGAGCTAAACAGCATGCTACTAAATGACCAATGGGTCATCAGAGAAACCAAAGAAGAAATTTAAAAAATTGGAGGGTAATGAAAATAGAAACACAGCAATTCAAAATCTTTGGGATACAGGAAAAACAATCCTAAGAGGAGGTTTATAGTAGTACAGGCCTACCTCAAGAAGCAACAAACATGTCAAATAAACAATCTAACCTGATATTTAAAAGAATTAGAAAAAGGAGAAAAAATAAAGCCCAAACTTAGTAGAAGAAAGGAAATAACAAAACTTAGGGTAGAAATAAATGAAATAGAAACTAGAAAACAGTAAGATCCATGAAACTAAGAGCTGGTTCTTTGAAAAGACAGACAATATTAATAAACCTTTAGCAAGACTCATCAAGAAAAAAAAGAGAAGATTAAAATGAATAGGATCAGAAATGAAAGAGAACTTACAACTGACCCCACAGAAATACAAATGATTATAAAAGGGTGTTATGAAAAATTATATGACATGAAATCGGACAACTTAGGAAAAAATGGATAAATTCCTGGAAATGCACAATCTTCCAAAACCAAACCAGTAGTTAATGAAAATTTGTTTTGTCCAATTATTGATAATGAGGTTGAATTAGTAATCAAAAAGCTTTTAATAAACAAAGTCCAGGAACATATGGCTTCACAGATGAATTCTACCAAATATTTAAGGAAGAGTTTATATCTTTCTTACTCAAACTTTTCCGAAAATTTAAGAGGTAGGAAAGCTTCAAAATTCATTCTATTAAGTCAGCCTCACCCTGGTACCAAAACCAGACAAAGATGCTACAAAAAAAGAAAATTACAGACCAATATCCCTGATGAACATGTGAAAAATTCTCAACAAAATGTAAATAAACTAAATTCAAAAATTTATTTAAAAAGATCACTCTACCACAGTCAAGTAGGATTTATCCCAGGAATGGAAGGACATTCAATCTCCACAAATCAATGAATGTAATATGCCACATCAACCAAAAGAAGGATAAAAATCACATTATCATCTCAATAGATCTCAATAGATGTCAAAAAGTGTTTGACAAAGTTCAACATGGATTCATGATAAAAACTCTCAATAAAGTGGGTATAGAGGGCATATGTCTCAACATAATAAAGGCTATATATGACAAACCCACAACTAATATCATACTTAACAGTGAAAACCTGAAAGCTTATCTGCTAAGATCAGGAACAAAACAAGGACATTTCTTCTCACCACTTTTTTTCAACATAGTCCTAGAATTTTTAGCCACAGCAATTAGACAAATGAAACAAAGAAAATACATTCAAATTGGCAAGGAAGAAGTAAAAATGTCACTATTTGCAGATGACATGTTACTAGATATAAAAGACTTATACACTCTACCAAAAGACTAGTAGAATTAATAAATGAATTCAGTAAAATTAGTGTAAATAAATCTGTTGCATTTCTGTATGCAAATGATGAATTAGCAGAAAGAGAAATTAACAAAAGAATCCCATTTACAATTGCATCAAAAGGAATAAAATTCCTAGGAATAAATATAACCAAAGAGTTAAAAGACCTGTATTCTGAAAACTATAAAACATTGATGAAATAAATTGAAGAAAACACATTAAATGGGAACATATCTCATGCCCATGCATAGAAAGAATTAATACTGTTAAAATGGCCATACTCCCCAGAGTAATCTACAGATTCACTGCAATCCCTATATCAAAATACCAATGGCATTTTTCACAGAACTAGAACAAATAATCCTAAAATTTGTATGTAACCACAAAAGCAAACAAACAAACAAACAAACAAACAAAAAATACAAAGAGCCCAAGAAATGTTGAAAAAGAAGAATAAAGCTGGGGGTAACATGTTATTTGGTTTCAGACTATACTACCAAGCTACAATAATCAAAACAGTATGGTACTGGCACAAGAACAGGTACATAGACTAATTGAACAGAAGAGAGAACCCAGATATTAAACCAATGACTATTTGGTGAATTAACCTATGATATAGGAGGATAAATGGGGAAAAGTCAATCTTTTCTATAAATGGTGTTGGGAAAACTGTGCACTTACATGCAAAAAGACAAAATTGGATCACTGTCTTACACCACTCAAAAATAAGGCCGATTAAAAACTTAAATATGAAACACCAAATGATAAAACTCCTAGAAAAAAGCACAGGCAGTAAATTATTGAACATCAATACTAGAAATTTTTTTCTGGGTATATCTCCTCACGTAAGGGAAACAAAAGCAGAAATAAATGTGTGGAACTATATCAAACTGAAAAGCTTCTGCACAGAAAAGGAAATCATGAAAAAAAATGAAGGGCAAACCACTCTATAGGAGTATGTATTTAAAAACAAAATATCCATAAAGGTGCTAATATCCAAAATAAATCAAGAATGTATAAAGAATAAAAATAAAGATAGATGAAGAATTCATACAACTCAACACCAAAAAAAAAAGCAAATATCTGATTAAAACATGGCAGAGGACTTGAAGAGACATTATTCCAAAGAACACATACAGATAACCAACAGACAAATGAAAAGATATTCAACATCACAAATTATGGAAATGCAAATCAAAACTGTAATGAAATATTACTTCATACCTGTCACAATGGCTAAAAACAACAAGACAAGAAATAACAAGTGTTGGTGAGGATGTGGAACAAAGAGAACACCTGTATGTTGTTGGTGGGATTGCAAATTGATGCAGCCAGTGTGGAAAGCAGTATGAGTTTTCTCAAAAAACTGAAAATAGAAATACCATGTGACTCAGCAATTCCACTTTGAGAATCTATCCAAAGAAAAATAAATCATTAATTTAAAAAGATATATGCACTCCTATGTTTATTGCAGCATTATTCACAATAATCAAGGTAGGGAAGCAGCAGATGTATCCATGAACAGATGAATGGACAAAGAAGATTGATACATATATACCACGGAACATTATTTAGCCATAAAAAGGGAAAGAAATCTTGTCATCTGTGAAAACATGGATGGGTTTAGGTATTATGCTAAGTGAAATAAGTCATTCAGACAGACAGCAACCGTGTTACTTGGGATGAGGATTTAATAATATGTGTAACTGTTGAACAACTGTGTTGTATACTTAAAACCAATATAATATCGTATATCAATTATACTTCAATACAAAAGAGGAAAAAAACAAACCAGTCAGAGAAAGATGAGCACCATATGGTTTCACTTATATGTGTAATCTGAAAAATGAAACAGAACAGAAATAGACTCATAAACACAGAGAATAGAAGGATGGGAGAGGACATGGGATGGAGACATGTGTGAAAGAGTTAAAGGGGATAAAGAGGTACAAACTTTAAATTATAAATTAATTTAGTCGCAGAGATGGAGATATAGCATAGGGAATATGGCTCATAATATTGTAATGTCTTAGTATGGTGACAGGTGGTAACTACATATGATGGTGGGCATTTAGTAATGTGTATAATTGTTCATCTCAAACCAATATACTATTGTATATAAACTAAATTTCAATAAAAATAGTCACTTTCAAGCATTGATAATAAGAATGAAAACTGTCACCAATCCAATAGAGAAGATTTTGATAATATTTAGCAAAGTTATATCAAACTTTGGACCACACCATACCACTTCTAGAAATCTATCCCAAAGTTATATTTGTAAACAAAAAATAGTTTATATAAAATATTACTACTGAAATTATTTGTAATAGTAAAAATTAGGAATAAACCGCAGGGGATAGGTTGAATAAATAATGGTGCATGCTACAATGAACTATGAAGCTACAAAAAGTAGTACTTATGCCCACTGAAGTGGAGTGATGTCCAGCACATATGATGTTCACCAGTATATATACTATGGTGTGTTTTGTGTAAGAAATGGAGAGGGGTAAAAACATATACACTTTATTTGCTTAAATTTGCTAAAGGAAACAATGAAAAGATAATGAAGATGACTACCCATAGGAGAACAGAAGGAACTGGTTGGAAGTGAAAGGGATAAAATGAGATTAAGAAAATATCTAATTTATAATTTATCTTTGAAACCATGTGAATATTTTATAAGATAAAACAACAAAACTAAATAGATATTTTAAAATCTCTAATTAAAAACAAGACAAAACAAATCTAAAGTATTATCGGTTTAGTGTCATTACTACTCAAAAAGTTATGACTACTAAATATAGAACTCAATATTCTGACTTAATAAAAGCAGGTTGTTACTTTAAAGGTAAAATTAGCTACATGAAAACTTAGCTACTTATAATAGTCTTATTAATAGTGATAATATTAGTACAGTTATTTAGACATAATTACATGTGTATTATAAGAAAAATTTTAAAAGTCAGTATTTTCAGGAACAAAGGTTTTCAGCATAAGAAGAAAACTGCTAAATAAAAACCCTCTAATCTTAACCTTATATATCAATATAAATATTGGTTATTACTCCCTATAAGAGTGCTTATTCCTACCTCTGTCCAATGCTAATGGCAATGAACTAACAATCCACTCCTAACACTCCAACTGTGATTTGTAAATACCATTCTGCACCTTAAAAAAAATGTTTATAAACATAGATCAATAAATGAATAAGATGAGCCTAGAATGTAAAGTAAATAAGATGCCATAAAGGCTAATGAGATGTGTCAAAAGAACACACAGATAAACTTAAAATGCTCTAGGCAACTTGAACAACAAAAAATAATATTAACTTTTTGATTTAAAAATAAACAATAAAAGATGAGTTAATCATGATACAGGAGAAAGGAGAAATAAAACTTGTTGGACACCATGGCAGATTGTTAAAGCACCACCCTGATACAATAAACATCAATAATTACAGGAAAATCCAGCATTCATTTTCAATTTTACATACAGTATGAACTGTATTGGGATAACTAAATAGCTCAAGCAGATTATGGAAGTTTTTCCATATGTACTAATTCTATCTCATAAACACAGAAGAAATGATAAAACTCAAAAATCACCGTTTTCACCCTTATTGAAAAAATGGATCCAGGCAAGTCATCAATGATAGTAAAACCATTAATTGAAAGGCTGATTAGGAACTTTAACTTGACATAGTCTTGTCAGTCAACTACTGAACTCATTAATCAATGTTAGCAGCACTATGCTTCTATAACATGCAGTAAGAAAACCAGGCAGTATGTGCCCATTGATAATATGTAATACCGAATTAGCTGAGATGCTATGCAATATTTTTGTACCAACAAAACAAAATAAAAAGAACATAAATCAAAATGAGACCAATAGAAATTCAGTCACTTAAGGGACAAGTTAAACAACATATCAAAGAAAAAAATCAGCCAAATACAAAATGGGGGGCTATTCCCTAGACATCTAATGAAGTTACTAAAAGAAGAACATTGCATATGAAAATGACAACAAATAAGCAAAAGAGAAAAAGAAAAACTATATTAAAACAATAGACTCTTAAAATACTAAAATGAGCATAAAAATCGAACATAGTACAGCGTGACCACAAACTACTTTGAATGAACTAACTGTATAACAATTTTTGTCAGGGTAATTAGAAATTATGCTAGGTATCACATAATATTAAAGCACATTATTAATTTTGTTAAGTGTGATAATGATATTGGATTAAGAAACATTCTAAGTTTTAGAGGTGTATAGTGAAGTATTATTAATGGGTGAGATGACATGGTGCATACATTTTGCTTTGAAGTAGTCTGGTAGAGTACTTAAAATTTTTTTTATTAAGGTATTAATGATATATACTCTTATGAAAGTTTCACATGAAAAAACAATCTGGTTACTACATTTACCCATATTATTAAGTTCCCACCCATACCCCAATGCAGTCACTGTCCATCAATGCAGCAAGATGCCATAGATCCACAATGTGTCTTCTCTGTGCTACACTGTTCTCCCAGTGATCCCCCACACCATGTATACTAAACATAATACCCCTCCATCCCCTTCTACCTCGCTCCTCACCCGCCCTCCCACACCCCTCCCCTTTGGTAACCACTAGTTCATTCTTGGAGTCTCTGAGTCTGCTGCTATTTTGTTCCTTCAGTTTCGCTTCATTGTTATACTCCACAAATGAGGGAAATCATTTGGTACTTGTCATTCTCTGCCTGGTTTATTTCACTCAGCATAATACCCTCTAGCTCCATCCATGTTATTGCAAATGAGAGGATTTGTTTCTTTCTTATGGCTGAATAGTATTCCATTGTGTATATGTACCACACCTTCTTTATCCATGCATCTACTGATGGACACTTAGGTTGCTTCTGTATCTTGGCTATTGTAAAAAATGCTGTGATAAACAGAGATGCATATGTCTTTTGGAATCTGAGAACTTGTTTTCTTTGGGTAAATTCCAAAGAGTGGGATTTGCTTTCCACAATGGTTGAACTAGCTTACATTCCTTCCAGCAGTGTAGGAGGGTTCCCCTTTCTCCACATCCTCACCAGCATTTGTGGTTCTTAGTCTTTTTGATGCTTGCTATCCTTACTGGTGTGAGGTGATATCTCATTGTGGTTTTAATTTGCATTTCTCTGATGGTTAATGATGTGGAGCATCTTTTCATGTATCTGTTGGCTATCTGAATGTCTTCTTTGGGGAACTGTTTTTCTTCATATCCTCTGCCCATTTTTTAATTGGGTTATTTGCTTTCTGGGTGTTGAGGCATGTAAGTTCTTTATATATTTTGGATGTTAACCCCTTGTCAGATATGTCATTTACAAATATATTTTCCCATATTGCAGGATACCTTTTTGTTCTGTTGATGGTGTCCTTTGCCATACATAAAATTTTTAGTACTCCCCATTTTGCTATTGTTTCCCTTGTTCAAGGAGATGAGTTCAGGAAGAAGTTGCTCATGCTTATATTCAGGAGATTTTTGCCTATGTTCAATGAGTTTAATGGTTTCATGACTTACATTCAGGTCTTTAATTCATTTCGAGTTTACTTTTGTTTATGGGGTTAAACAATGATCCATTTTCATTCTCTTGCATGTAGCTATACAATTTTGCCAGCTCCAGCTGTTGAAGAGGCTATCATTTCACTACTGTATGTCCATGGCTCCTTTATCATATGAATTGACCATATATGGTTGGGTTTATATCAGGGCTCTCTAGTCTGTTCCATTGGTCTATGGGACTGTTCTGGTGCCAGTACCAAATTGTCTTGATTACTGTGGCTTTGTAGTAGAGCTTGAAGTTGGGGAGCATAATCCCCCCACCTTTATTCTTCCTTCTCAGAATTGCTTTGGCTATTTGAGGTCTTTTGTGGTTCCATATGAATTTTAGAAAGATTTTCTCTAGTTTGTTGAAGAATGCTGTTGATATTTTGATAGGAATTGCATTGAATCTATAGATTGCTTTAGGCAGGATGACCATTTGAACAATATTAATTCTTGAATATGTGAGGACAGGTTGCGTTTCCATCTATTATTATCTTCTTTAATTTCTCTCATAAGTGTCTTGTAGTTTTCAGAGTGTAGGTCTTTCACTTCCTTGGTTAGATTTATTCCTAGGTATTTTATTCTTTTTGATGCAATTGTGAATGGAATTGTTTTCCTGATTTCTCTTTCTGCCAGATCATTGTTAGTTTATAGGAATGCACTTACCTAATGCACAGATTTCTGTGTATTAATTTTTTATCTGCAACTTTGCTGAATCAGTTACTAGATCTACTAGTTTTAGAGTGGATTCTTTAGGGTTTCTTATATACACTATCATGTCATCTGCAAACAGGGACAGTGTGACTTCTTCTTTGCCAATCTGGATGCTTCTCTTTCTTTGTGTTGTCTGACTGCCATGGCTAGGACATCCAGTCCTATGTTGAATAGAAGTGGGGAAATTGGGAATCCTTGTCTTGTTCTGATCTTAAAGGAGAAGTTTTCAGCTTCTTGCTGTTGAGTATAATGTTGGCTGTGGGTGTGTCATATATTCCTTTATTCTGTTGAGGAACTTACTCTCTATACCCATTTTGTTGAGAGTTTTTATCATGAATGGATATTGAATTTTGTCAAATGCTTTTTCAGCATATATGGATATGATCATGTAGTTTTTGTTCTTTTATGTTGATGTGGTGTATGATGTTGATGGATTTTCAAATGTTGCACCAACCTTGCATTCCTCATCTAAATCCTACTTGATCATGATGAATGATCATTTTGATGTATTTTTGAAATTGGTTTGCTAATATTTTTTGTGTATTTTTGCATGTATGTTCATTAGGGATATTCGTCTGCAATTTTCCTTTTTTGTGGTGTCTTTGCCTGGTTTTGGTATTAGAGTAATGCTGGCTTCATAGAATGAGTTTCGAAGTATTCCCTCTTCTACTTTTTGGAAAACTTTAAGGATGTGTTTCCATTTATTGTTATATTCTTTAATTTCTTTCATGAGTGTCTTGTAGTTTTCAAAGTATAGTTCTTTCACTTCCTTGGTTAGGTTTATTCCTAGGTATTATATCTTCATGTGGGATTGACCCTTTTATCATTATGTAATGTCCTTCTTTGTCTCTTGTAACTTTCTTTGTTTTGAAGTCTATTAGGTCTTCACTAAATGTTTGATGAAATTCAGTGGTGAAGCCATCTGGTCCAGGATTTGGTTTTAGGTAGGTTTTTGATTACCAATTCAATTTCGATGCTGGTAATTGGTCTGTCAGATTTCTGTTTCTTCCTTGGTCGGCCTTGGAAGGTTGTATTTTTCTAGAAAAGTGTCCATTTCTTCTAGGTTGTCCAGTTTGTTAACATATAGTTTTTCATAGTATTCTCTAATAATTCTTTGTATTTCTGTGGTGTCTGTAGTGATTTTTTTCATTTCTCATTTATGATTCTGTTTATGTGTGTAGACTCTCTTTTTTTCTTGATAATTCTGGCTAGGAGTTTCTTTATTTTCTTGAAGAACCAGTTCTTGCTTTCATTGATTCTTTCTATTGTTTTATTATTCTCAATTATGTTTATTTCTGCTCTAATCTTTATTATGTCCCTCCTTCTACTGATTTTGGGCCTCATTTGTTATTCTTTCTAGTTTTGTTAATTGTGAGTTTAGACTGCTTTTATGGGATTGTTCAGCTTTCCTGAGGTAGGCCTTTATTTCAATATACTTTCCTATTAGCATGGCTTTGGCTGCATCCCACAGACTTTGTGGTGTTGAATTATTGTTGTCATTTGTCTCCATATGTTGCTTGATCTCTTTTATTTGGTCATTGATCCATTGTTAATTTAGAAGCATGTTGTGAAGTCTTCATATGTTTGTAGGATTTTTCATTTTCTTTGTGTAATTTATTTCTAGTTTCATACCTTTGTGGTCTGAGAAACTGGTTGGTGCAATTTCAATCTTTTTGAATTTATTGAGGCTCTTTTGTGGCCTAGTACATGATCTATTCTTGAAAATGTTCCATGTGCACTTGAGAAGAATGTGTATTCTGCTGCTTTTAGGTGTAGAGTTCTATAGATGTCTGTTAGGCCCATCTGTTCTAATGTGTTATTCAGTGCCTCTGTTTCCTTACTTATTTTCTGTATGGTTGATCTGTCCTTCAGATTGAGTGGAGTGTTGAATTCTCCTAAAATTAATGCATTGCATTCTATTTCCACTTTTAATTCAGTTAGTATTTGTTTCATGTATGTAAGGGATCCTGTGCTGGGAGCATAGATATTTATAATGGTTATATCTTCTTGTTGGATTGACACCTTTATTATTATGTAATGTCCTTCTTTGTCTCTTGTGACTTTCTTTGTTTTGTAGTCTATTTTGTCTGATATAAGTACTGCAATTCCTGCATTTTTCTCCCTATTAGTTGCATGAAATATCTTTTTCCATCCCTTCACTTTTAGTTTATGTATGTGTTTGGGTTTAAAGTGAGTTTCTTGTAAGCAGCATATAGATGAGTCTTGTTTTTTTATCCATCCAGTGACTCTATGTCTTTCAATTGGTGCATCCATTTACAGTTAGGGTGATAATCGATAGGTATATACTTATTGCCATTGCAGAATTTAGATTCGTGGTTACCAAAGGTTCAAAGTTAACTTCCTTACTATCTAAGAGTCTAACTTATCTCACTTAGTATGCTATTACAAGCACAATCTAATGGTTCTTTTATTTTTCTTCACCTTTTTATTCCTCCTCCATTCTTTATATATTAGATATCATATTCTGTACTCTTTGTCTATCTCTTGGTTGACTTTAAGGATAGTCATTTAATTTTTCATTTGCTTAGTAATTAGCTATTCTACATTCTTTGCTGTGATTTTATTACCTCTGGATAACAGCCATTAAACCTTAGGAACACTTCCATCTATAGCAGTCACTCAGAAATATACTGTAGAGATGGTTTGTGGGAGGTAAATTCTCTCAGCTTTTGCTTATCTGAAAATTGTTTAATCCCTCCTTCAAATTTAAATGATAACCTTGCTGGGTAGAGTATTCTTGGTTCAGTTTATGGTGATTATTGATAGGTATGTAATTATTGCCATTTCTGGCTTTACATTGGTGTTACCAAAAGTTTAAGGGTAACTTCCATACTATCTAAGAGTCTAACTTAACTCACTTAGTATCCTATTACAAACACAATCTAAAGGTTCCTTTTTTCTCCTCCCTTTTCTTCCTCCTCCATACTTTGTATATTAGGTATCATATTCTGTACTGTACCCCTTAACTGACTTCTGGGGTAGTTTATTTAATTTTGCATATGCTTAGTAATTAACTGTTCTACTTTCTTTTCTGTGGTTTTATTTCCTCTGTTGACAGCTATTTAGCCTTAGGAATACTTCCATCTATAGCAGTTCCTCCAAAATACACTGTAGATATGGTTTGTGGGACATAAATTCTCTCAGCTTTTGCTTATCTGAAAATTGTTTAATCCCTCCTTCAAATTTAAATGACAATCCTCCTGTATTGAGTATTCTTGGTTTGAGACCCTTCTGCATCAATGAATTAAATATATAATGCCACTACATTCTGGCCTGTAAGCTTTCTGTTGTGAAGTCTGATGGTAGCCTGAAGGGTTTTTCTTTGTATGTGAGCTTTTTCTCGCTCTGGCTGCTTTTAATAGTCTGTCCTTATCCTTGATCTTTGCCATTTTAGTTATTATTCATCTTGGTGTTGTCTCTCCTTGGGTCCCTTGTGTTGGGAGATCTGTGCACTTCTATGGCCTGAGAGATGATTTCCTTCCCCAGATTGGAGAGGTTTTCAACAATAAGCTCCTCAAAGATACTTTCTATCCCTTTTCCTCTCTCTTCTACTTCTGGCACCCCTCTAATGCAAATATTGTTCCATTTGGATTGGTCACACAGTTCTCTCAATATTGTTTCATTCCTTGAGATTCTTTTTTCTCTCTGTGCCTCAGATTCTTTGTATTCCTCTTCTATTATTTCCACTGTATTTATTGTTTCCTCCACCGTATCTAATCTGCTTTTAAAACCTTCCCTTGTATTCTGTAATGATTGTATTTCTGTCTGGAATTTGTTCCTGAGTTCTTGAATATTTTTCTTTACCTCCATGAGCATGTTTATGATTTTTATTTTGAAATCTCTTTCAGGAAAATCGACAAGGTCAATTTCACTTGATTGTTTTTCAGGTGTTTGAAGAAATTTTGTTTGAGCCAGTTTCCTTTGACGTTTTATATTTTTATGTGGCACCCTCTAGTGTCCAGAAGCTCTACACTATGGAGCTGCTTGGCCCCTGGAGCAGGGGTCACAGGGGAGTTGTGCTGATCCCTGCTTTCCGGCTTTTATGCCTTTCTCCACTGGCAGAACCAGTGGGCTGAACACATAGGTGTAAGTCTCTATGCTTTGCATTTGTAGTTGCTGTAGGCATGGCCTCCCTCTGGCTGGCCTTATATAAGGGCAGGGGCTGCCAGTGTGTGAGCCATGTCCAGGCTGGCCAAGAAGAATGCACAGCAGGCTTGTTATTATGGTGGGGAGCCTTGTATTTGCATTTCCAGCCAGGGAGATGTAGCGCCTGCAGCTCCTAAAAGTTCCCAATCTTCTGGGAAGAGTGAGCTTAGACAATTTTGTCTACCTCTCCTGTCTCCTGAGGAGTAACCTCTGTGTCATACTTGCCCCTTTAGAAGCCCTCTCAGACTGCCTGCCTTTCTTTTGTTGCAGAGCCGCCACATGTGGATTTCTGTTTTCCACAAGCATCTGGAATCTGTCTCTCCAGGTATTCCATCTGTCTTAGCTTTCCAACCCCATTAATCACCAGAGCACCATGCAATGTAGGTTCGTGCTTCCTGAGCAGATTTCCAGGGTAAGGTGTTGAGCAGTCCCAGGCTTCCACTCCCTCCTTGCTCTATTTATCTTCCTTCTACCAGTTAACTGGGGTGGTGGAAGGGCTTGGGTTCCACCAGATCATGGCTTGGTATGTTACCCTCTTCTGTAAGGTGTGTTCTTTTCTCCAGGTGTATGCAGTGTGTTGCAGCCTTCTTTCCTATTACTCTTTCAGGATTAATTGTATTAATTATATTTTGATATTATATGTGGCTTTGGGGGAAGGCCTCTGTCTCACCTCACACTGCCATCTTTAATCCCAAAGCTGGCCTATCCAGATAATTTTAAATCATTTTGAAGTATTTAATTATTTATAGATCATTTTCTAAATATATTAGAACAGATTAAACAAGGCAGTTTCAGGAGACACTTTTCTCTCAGATATGCTTGCCTCTAAGCCCAAGAAATCCAAGGAAGGCCCCTCAATCATCTCTTCATGAATTATTTACAATGGGACCAAATGAAATATTTGAAATAAAAGGTGGAGGACAAATCACTATGCACAAAGCATTGTGTTGAGAGCATGTTATTGAGCACTAAACTTCCATGATTTTATTAAGCTTGAGGAAGCTGACAAAATTTGTCCTGTGTTCTCACATTACTACATTTAAAATGCTAAAAGGTTTGCCTTTCAGCATGTGGACTCCCATGCACACAGACTGAGACTTGGTTCTGGCTCCTGCAAATGCACACCTTGGGAGGCAGTTAAGTGACAGAGCATCTTGTTGATCATGTTGGAGCTTTGAGCTTTGCGACTTGGAACACTACTATCATCTTCTCTCTGCTTTCCTTATCAAATATCTATCTTACGGGTTGTCAACATACTGAATAGGTGAAATTTCATAATTTAATATTTAAACATGACAAAGTGATGTTAATTTTGGATTACCTTGGGACATTTACATGCACAATTTAACAGTTTAACATTTTGACATCATTGAGGCAACATATCTGGAAGACTACTTTGTTCATGTAATTATTACACCATCAGGCTGTTTCAGCTTTTGAAACATGTGGAGACATCCAGGTTCTTTTAATAGAATCTTGCTGATAGTATAATATAACAAGCGCTTGGGGGGACACCTGCCTTATTTTTTAATCTTTTATCCTTTACAGGAATAGTAAGCATAGAATTTGAGTCTTCGTAATAATAGAACTAATGACTAACATTTATTGAGCTCTATTGGTCCCAGCTTATAGTAAGAAATTTTGCTTAGACTCTCATGTAATGCAGAAATCCTATAAATTAAATGCTATTATGAACCTTTTTACTTATATAGCACTCAGAACATCATTGTTGGTAACAGTTTGTGAATAAATACATTTATATATTTAGAAGAATATATTTAGAAAGTTTCTGGAAAGTATTTTATCTTTTCTAAATAATATATTTCCTCTTATCAATTGGCTGCATTAAAATCATATGGTTCTAGGATGAAAACTCAATGAAGCATATTGCAGTTGTTTATTTTGTGTTTCTAAATGTAAAATTACATTTGCATCACATGATCTTCACTATTATGGTCACTTGTGAAAAAGTGACATGGTGAAATAATCATCCTTAGGTTTCTTATTGTTTTTGTAGTTTAATTATTGAAAAATCATGATATTCTGATTACAGTGGGTGATGACAAGAAGATCCATTCTCCTGTGTTTTCTTCTATAGCCTCTTTCCCTTCTCTGTGGACCTGGGGTTTTGGGTTGAAATCCCTAATAATTCTGCAACTGATAAACAGAAATCTCTGTGGTAGAAGCCTTATAACTCTGATCTAAAATTGAATCTCCTTTGGTACTCTGTGATAAAATTGACCCAACCCAATTAAGTTAAGTATTTAATGCCTCTCTACTATCTGCCTTTAACCTCTACTCAAGTTTAGCATTTCTGTCAATGTTATTTCAGCTTGTGCAACTGATTCTTTGTGTGGTTGGGTGTAAGGTTTAAATCCTTTTTCAAATGCTATTGAACAAATGTTAGTGTATATGTTGCATTACTTTTCTTCTCTAGTTACAAAAGTAAAATTGACTCATTGTTAAAAGCTAAAATTGCAAAAGGTGGTGTTCTTAAAATTAAAATCATCACCATATTTGTTTATAGACTTCCTTTATTTATTTCTGTGTGAAAATGCATTTTTACATGATCACCCTGTACATATTTTTAAGTTTTCATCTAACATCATTAAAATTTTGTGTTGTCATTAGTATTATTCTCCAGCATGAATTTAATGGTTGTGTAGTATTTCAGTATTAAAATCTGTGGATATATGATTCATCTCATATTGTTGGATACTTAGAGTTTTCTTTACCACATTTCTTGCTTAAATATCATTCTGATGAACAGCCTTGTATATAAATTTCCATGTCTATAATATCTCTTTATTTAATGTAATTTTGTGTCAAAATATGAGAACCACATTCAGTCTTTTGCACAACTACCTTTAAAAGCATGATTTTTCCAATACAGAATAAATAATATTACACTTACTTAAATAGATTTTATATACATGAGCAGCTTCAGATGTGCATACCCATGTTTAGGTTGATTCCTTGAATTCCGCCTTTTCTAAGAGAAAGTTTTCATTATTCCATTCTCATATGCTTTTATTTTTATGCTCACCAGATAAATTTTTATTTTTACTTATTTTCTAGCTTTACTGTGATAGAACTGATATATAGCATCATTTAAGTTTAAGGTACATCACATAATGATTTCATATATATGTATATATTGTAAATGATTACCAAAATAAGTTAATTTTTCCATTATCTCATATAGTTACATTTTTATTTTTGTGCTGGGAACAATTTTTAATTGAAGTATCATTGATATACAATCTTATATTGGTCTCAAATATACAACACTGTGGTTTAACAGTTACTCATATTATTAAATCCTCACCCCTTCTAGTGCAATTACTATCTGTCAACCTAGAAAGATGTTACAGAATCACTGATTATATTCTACATGCTATGCTACTATCCCCATGACCAACTTATATTATGACTGTTAATTTTTGTGCCCCTTTTTCCCCTCACCTACCCCATCGCCTTCCTCATGGTAACCACTCCTTACTTCTTCATTCTTTTTTGCTTTGTTTTTATATTCTGTAAATAAGTAAAATCGTATGGTATTTGTCTGTTTTACTTCACTGAGCATAATATCCTTTAATCCCTTCAGGTTGTTGCATATTGCAGGATTTCATTGTTTTATGTGTGAATAATATTCCATTGTGTATATGTACCACATAATTATCCATTCATCTAATGATGCACACTTAGGTTGCTTCCATATCTTGGTTATTGTAAATCATGTGTCTATAAACATATGCATGCATTTATCTTTTGAATCAAAGATTTTGTTTTCTTTGGGTAAATTCCTATAAGTGGAATTACTGGATCAAATAGTATTTCTATTTTTAATTTTTTGAGGAGCCTCCACACTGCTTTCCACAGTGGTTTACCAATTTATATTCCCCACAACAGAGTAGAAGGATTCCAATTTCTCCACAACCTTGCCAACACTAGTAATTTCTTGTCTTTTGGATAGTAGTCTCATTCTGACTAGTGTGAGGTGATATCTCATTTTGGTATTGGTTTGAATTTCCCTAATGATTAGTGATGTTGAGAATCTTTTCATGTGCCTGTTAACTGTCCGTATTTCTTTGGAGAAATGTTTCTTCAGGACCTACTCCCATTTTTTAATTGGATTATTTGTATTTTTGGCATATAAATTCTTTATATATTTTGGATATTGATTCCTTATTATATGAATTGTTTGTGAATATATTCTCCCATACTGTAGTTATCTTTTGTTTTGCTGATGGTGCCCATGTTGTACTTAAGATTTTAGTTTGATGTATTCCCACTTTTCATTTTTTATTTTTTTTCTCTTGCCTGAGGAGATGTGTCCAGAAAAACTTTCACATACTTATGTTCAAGAGATTTTGCCTATGTTTTCTTCTAAAAGTTTTATGGTTTTATGTCTGACATTCAGGTCTTTGATCCATTTTGAGTTTACTTTTGTGTATGCAGTTAGACAGGAATCCAGTTTCATTCTCTTACATGTAGCTGTCCAGTTTTCACAATACCAGTTATTGAAAAGGCGTCTTTTCTCCATTGTATATTCATGGCTCCTTCGTCATATATTAATTAGTCACATATGCATGGGTTGATATCTGGGCTCTCTATACTGTTCCATTGATCTATGTATTTGTTCTTGAACCAGTACCATACTGTTTTGGTTATTGTAGCTTCATAGTATAGCTTGAAGTCAGGGAGTGTAATCACACCAGCTTTGTTTTTCTTTCTCACGATGGTTTTGGTTGTTCAGGTTCCTCTATGATTCCATAGTAATTTTAGAACTACCTGTTCTTGTTCATTGAAAAATGCTGTTGTTATTTTGATAGAGACTGCATTGAATCTATAAACTGATTTGAGTAGGATGACCATTTTGACAATAATAATTCTTCCTATCTGTGAGCATGGGATAGATTTCCATTTGTTTGTGTCTTTATAAATTTCTCTCATGAGTGTCTTGTAGTTTTCAGGTTATAGGTCTTTCACCTCCTTGATTAGGTATATTCCTTGCTATTTTATCCTTTTTGATACAATTGTAAATAAAGTCGTTTTCCTGATTTCTCATCCTGCTAGTTCATTGTTAGGTTATAGGAGTGCAACAAATTTCTTTGTATTAATTATGCACCCTGAAACTTTACTGAACCAAATTATTAGTTCTAGTAGTCTTTTGGGTTTTTATGTATAATATGTCACCTGCAAATAGTGACAGTTAAATTCTTCCTTAACTATTTATATGCCTTTTATCTCTTTTTGTTGTCTAATTGCTGTGCCTACGATCTCCAGTACTATGTTGAAAAGGAGTGGTGAGAATGGACATCCTTTTCTTATTCCTGATCTTAGAGGAAAAGCTTTCAGCTTTACTTCAATCAGTATGATGTTAGCTGTGGGTTTGTTATATATGGCCTATATTATGTTGAGCTGCATACCTTCTATACCTATTTTGTTAAGAGTTTTTATCATGAATGGATGTAGAATTTTGTCCAGTGCTATTTCAGTATCTATGGAGATGATCATGTGATTTTTGTTAATGTGGTATATGATATTGATTAATTTAAAAATATTGTACCATACTTGCATCCCTGGGATAAATCCCACTTTGTCATTATAGGTAATGCTTTTGATGTATTTTTTAATTTGGTTTCTAATATTTTGTTGAGGATTTTTGTATCTATGTTCATCAGGCATATTGGTCTATAGTTTGCTTTTTCTGTATTGTCTTTGCCTGGTTTTGACATTATGTGATATTGGCTTTGTAGAGTGAGTTTATAAGTATTCCATCCTCTTTTACTTTTTTTTGGAATACTTTAAGAAGTATGGGTATTACTCTTCTTTAAGTGTTGGGTAGAATTCAGCTATGAAGATTTTGTTTTGGGGGAGTGTTTTGATTACCAATTCAATTTTATTGTTGGCAATTGGTCTGTTCAGATTTTCCTTTTATTCCTGGGTCAGTCTTGGAAAGTTGTGTTTTTCCTGGAATTTGTCCATTTCTTCTAGGGTGTCTAATTTATTGGCAAATAATTTTTTTTTAGTATTCTCTAATAATTCTTTGTATTTCTATGGTATCTATTGTAATTATTCTTTCTTCATTTCTGATTTTTTTATTTGTGTTCTCTCTTTTTTTCTTAATAAGTCTCACTTGTGATTTATCTATTTTGTTTGTTTTCTCAAAGAAACAGCTCTTGGTTTCATTGATTTTTTTCTATTTTTTTCTTTCCTATTTTATTAATTTCTGCTCTGATCTTTATTATGTTCCTCCTTTTACTAATTTTAGGTTTCATTTTTCCATCTTTTTCTAGTTCCTTTAATTGTGAGTTTAGACTTTTTATATCAGATTGTTGTTTCTTGAGGTAGGCCTGTATTGCTGGGTACTTCTGTCTTTGAACTGCTTTTACAGCATCCCACAAATTTTTGACTGTTGAATTTTTGTTTACATTTGTCTCTATATAATTGATTTGTGTTTTATGCTGTTCATTGATCCATTGAGTCTTAGAAGCATGTTATTTAGTTTCCATGTGTTTGTGGGCTTTTTTTGTTTTATTTGTGTAATTTATTTCTAGTTTCATACCATTGTGATCTGACAAGTTGCTTGAAAAAATGCAATGTTTTAAAGTTATTGAGGCTCTTTTTGTGGTCTAGCATGTGATCTATTCTGGAGAACATTCATTCCATTTACACTTGAGAAAAATGTATATCCTGCTGCTTTTGGGTGGAATGTTCTGTAGATGTCTTTTAAGTCCATCTGATCTAATGTGTTGTTCAGTGCCTCTGTTTCCTTGATTATTTTCTGTCTGGTTGATCTGTCTATTGATGTGAATGGTGTTTTGAAGTCTCCTAAAATGAAGGTGTGGCAATCTATTTCCCCCCTTAATTCTTTTAGTATTTTGTTTACATATTGAGATATTTATAATGGTTATATCCTCTTGTTGGACTGATCCCTTTATCATTTGGTAAGTTCTTGTCTCTCATTACTTTTTTGTTTTGAAATCAATTTTGATTTACATAAATACTGTTAGTCCTGTTTTTTCTCCCTATTATTTGCCTGAAATATCTTTTCCATCCCTTAATTTTCAGTCTGTGTAAGTCTTTGGGTATGAAATGAGTCTCCTGTAGGCATTATATAGATGGGTCTTGTTTCTTTATCCATTCTGCCACTCTATTATGACTTTTGATTGTTGCATTCAGCCCATTTACATTTAAGGTAATTATTGGTACATATGTGCTTTTTGCCATTTTATTAATTGTTTTTGATTGTTTTTATAGCTCCTCTCTGTTCCTTTCTTCCTCTCTTTTATGCTTGGTATTTGATATTTTTGTTTGAACTGTTTTGTTATTGTGATTGGATTCCTCTTTTATGATTTTTCTGCTTATCAGTTATAGGCTTTAGGTTTGTGGTTGCCATAAGTTTTGAGAATAGCTTCCTGACTCTATAAGCGTCTATATGAAGTTGATGAATGCTCTATTTCAAACACAATCTAAAAGTACTTCTTTTCATTTCTTCCTCCTCTATATTTTTGGCAAAATCAGTTAAGGGTACTTTTGTGGATCCTTTGACTGATTTTGTGTATAATTGACTTTACTACTATTGTTTTGTTTTAATTTCATACTTGCTTATTAAGTAATTAATACCTTTACAGTGGGCTTATTTCCACTAGTGAAAACTATTTAGCCTTAGGAACATTTCCATCTACAGTAGTCCCTTTATCATACCCTATAATGCCGGTTTAGTGATTATAAATTCCTTGAGCCTTTGTTTATCTGGAAACTGCTTAAACTCAGTTTCAATATGAATGATAATCTTGCTGTGTAGAGGATTCTTGGATGAAGGCCCTTCTTTTTCAATACATTAAATATTTCATGCCACTCCCTTCTGGTCTGTAAAGTTTCTATTGAGAAGTCTACTGAAAGCCTGATGGGGTTTCCCTTAGAAGTAATCTTTTTTCTCTCTCTGGTTGCATTGAGTACTCTTGCTACCCTTATCCTTTGCCACATTAAATATTATGTCTTGGTGTTGTCTTCCAGGGGTTCCTTTTGTCAGGGGCACTTTGTGCTTCCATGGTTGAGTCTCTATTTCCTTCCCCAAACTGGGGATGTTTTCAACAATTATTTTCTCAGAGATCTTCTAACCCTTTGTCTCTCTTTTTCCTTTCTGGTGCCCCTATTATGCAAATATTGTTTCATTTGGATTGGTTACACAGCTCCCTTATCATTCCTAAAGATTTTTTTCTCTCTGTTCCTCAGCTTTGTTGTGTTCCTGTTTTCTAATTTCCATCTTATTGATTGTCTCCTCTACTTGCAGCAAACCATTATTGATTCCTTCCATTGTATATTTCATTTCAGTGACTATATTCTTCAGCTCTGAGTGGCTCTTTTTCAGCTTTTCTATCTCTTTGTTTAAGTCCTCCCTGAGATCTTGAATACTTTTCTGCATATCAGTGAGCATCTGTATGACTTTTACTTTGAAATCTTTATCAAGGAGATTGGTGATCTCTGTTTCACTTAGCTTTCTTTCTGGTGTCTTATCTTGTAGGTTTGTTTGGAACATAATCCTCTGCTTTCTCACTTGCCAGGGTTTCTATGTTTCTCCTTTTGTATTAGATGGATGTGTTATGCCTCCTGGTCTAGAGAATAATGGATTTATGAAGAGGGAATTCTGTTGTGCCCAGAAGCTCAAGGCTTTTTACTGCCTAGAAACTGGTTCTCCTTTGTTGTAGAGTCCTAGTTTTTGTTGGTGGGTAATGGGCAGGGGTGCCTTTCTCTCTGTATGCAGTCAGTGGTCTCAGTCCCCTGAGATCATCAGTTTTCCTCAGCTTGCCCTTTGAGATCAGAGAAGTGGTTTCTGATGGGATCACTGTGGGCAGGGCTACTCTTCGCCTACACTACAGTGATTGCAGGGCTGCGGAGTTAATAGGGTCAGTGAAGTGGTTGCATAGCTCTGAGGCAGGGCAGGGCAGGGCATGAGTGTTCCCTGATAGTGGCAAGGTGCACAGGAAGGGAGTTGGCCAACCACAAGGAGAAAGAAGCTCTTGGAACTGGCTCCTGCAAGTGCCTACACATTTGGGATGAAACAGGGTGGAAAAAGCTGAGAAATCCTCCCTCTTCCTTCCAGGCAGCAAAGTCTAATCCTGCTCTGCCATGGGGGTGGAATGCTAGAGGTGTGCAGAGATGCTCCTTGGGGCTGAGTGGGATGGAGTGCCTGGAGCTCCCAAGAGTGCCTGAACTGTTTGGGTCCCAGGGAAGGCTCAGAAGGTATATCTACCTTCCCTTTCACCTGCAGAGAGAGTGCCTTCCAAGCTTCACCCCTCTGCTACTCCTCACACTGCTGACAAGCCTATCAGACTACTGACTTGGTGATGGGTCTCAGTGGGTCCAGGAGAGTACACCTTCCTCCACAAGTGACTGGAATCAGCCTCCCACAGTGCTCCCAATTCCCCTGATGTCCTGCCCTGCTAATCACCAGAACCCAGTGTAGTGTGAACTTGTGCTCCCCGAGCAGATCTCCAGGGCCAGGGGTGCAGAGTTCCGGAGTGCATATCCCTTACCTTCTCTGTTGCTCTTCCCCAGCCTATGGAGTTGGATGGCAGAAGGGTTTGGGTCCCATTCAATTGCATCCCTGCCACTTTACCCTTTACTGTGTGGTCCTCTCTTCTTCACCAGGTATAAGTGGTCTGTTCTGCAGTCTTCAGGTCATTTTTGCACTTCAGAACAATTAACTAAATAAAAAGAGAAAAAAGTCACCTATGATATCACTGTCATACCTTAATTAAACCATTATTATTTTTTCCTTTTTCCCTTCCAGTTTTTCTCCCAATGAATATATAATTTCAATAGTTGTAAACACAGTGTAGCTATGGTTTTGTGTTCTGCATTTTTTCATTTAGCTTTAATTATATCATAAGCATTTTGTCCATATTGCTTCAAAGTCATCATAAACATCATTTTTCATGCCTGTATTAGAATTTATCAAGAGGGGAGTAAGTCACTTAATTCTTTTTTCTTTTGTAGGGCCTTTTGGGACTCCTTCATTGTTCTGTTTGTTTCAGAGTTGCCCTTCATATCATCTCCCTCTGCTGTTTTTTGGGGGAAAGAAGGGAAACAAACAGTGGAATGGTAGGGAGCAGGAGGAGAAAAACACCACCAGGAGAAGCAAGCAGCAATAGTTAAAAGAAGCCTGCTTTGCATATTTTGACTGTTAAGACTCCAAAATGTGAATCTGGCAGGAAACCTGGCCTTTGTATGTTAATTCCCTTCACTAACGGCTATTTTTAAGAATGACTTTTTCACTTATATTTTGGAATGACTTTCAATGCCTAGAGGAAAACTGGCTATAGGAAATTGATTCAGAAAATAAATTTAACCTATCATTTTTAGCATCCCTAACCATCAAAAGCAACTCCCAAAAGCTCTTCTAAATTCTAAAAATGCAGATATAATTTTTCTTAATCAAATATTTAGTGCTGATCATAGCAAACAAAACTTGAGAAGATTTCAATTGTGACCAACAGTGAAAAAGTGTTTCATTGTATCCACTCCACACCACCATTTGTTATCTCTTATCCTCCTGATGGCCATTGCCAGAAGTATGAGGTGATATCTCACTTTCATTTTAATATTACTTTTCCTAATGACTAGTAATGTTGAGTATCTTTTCCTCTTCCTGTTGGCCTTTCATATGTTTCTTTGGAGAAATGTCTATTTCTTTTGTCCATTTTTTGAGTTTTTTGTTCTTTTCACTATTGAGTTCTATGAGTCCTTATATATTTTGGATATTAAGACCTTATCATATATATAGTTTGTAAATATTTTCCTATTCCATAGGTTGTCTTTTCATTTTGTTGATGGTTTCTTTTTCCATGCAGTAGTTTTTTTAGTTTACATAGACCCAGTTTTTTAAATTTTCTTCATTGTGTTTTATGTATCTTAAAAAATTATATTCACAGGTT
The DNA here is from genome assembly GCF_040802235.1 of Manis javanica. Taxonomy (NCBI): domain Eukaryota; kingdom Metazoa; phylum Chordata; class Mammalia; order Pholidota; family Manidae; genus Manis; species Manis javanica. Next base: position 34,572,892 of record NC_133168.1, on the reverse strand, counting down.
TAGTTGGAGAATTTAATCTATTTACATTTAACATAATTATTGATATATAAGGACTTACTGTTGCCATTTTTTATTGTTTTATGGATGTTTTAAAGATAGTTATTCCTTGTTTCTTATCCTGATGTCTTTTGTGTTTGATGGCTTTCAGTATCAGTATATGCTGTGACTTTATACTTTTACTTCTACCCCTCATATTTTAGGTTATAGTTGTTACAGTATACAAGGTTTTGATATTGTTCAACTAACCACAGATCCCTATAGTTTTTTACTATAATCATTAAAAAAATTAAACCAGAACTGTAAATGAATGATGCACCACAATTAGCATGTAGCAGAATCTGTCTATATTAACCATTATCAGTGAGATTTATACTATGTGTTTTGTGTGTTGTTATGTTAATTAGTGTTCTTTCACTCCACTCAAAGATCTGCCTTTAGTATTTCTTGTAAGGCAGGTCTGGTGATAATGAAATCCCTTAGCATTTATTTACTTGGTAAAGTTTTTATTTCTCCCTCATTTCTGAAGAACAGTTTCACTGGGTATAGAATTCTTGGTTAACAATTATTTTCTTTCAGTATTTTGAATATCATCCCATTCTCTTCTGGCCTAAAAACTTTCTTTTGAGAAATCTGCCTGTAGTCTTATGGGGGGTCCCTTCAATGTAACTTCTCTCTTTTCTCTTGCTGCTTTTAAAATGCTTTCTTTGTCATTGACTTTTGACAATTTAAATATAAAGTGTGTCTTGGTATAGTCTTATTTGGGTCCTTTGGACAATCTACTAAGGGTCCTTTGGACAAGTTCTAAAAATTTTAATAGTCTATTGAGTTTTTTCTTTTACTCTGTAGGAAAAAAATTAAATATAGTTCTCCATTATTTTCACTGATTGCTTAAATTTCTTATTGAAGCCCACATAATGTGAAATACGTTATTCTGACAAAATGAGAAATGAAAATATAATATTTTGGTAAACCTGGTGCAAGAAATAACTGGGTAGGTTTGCTGCTGAGTTTTGAGAGCAACTTTCTTTACCCTGTCTTATTCAACCTCAAGCCCTCAGTCAAGTCTCCTACAAGTTCTGAGTGTATTCTAAACCTTCACAACTTCCTATAACCCTAGCCTCACAAGCAGGTGGTTATGAAAATTAACCTCATGCCTTTGCTATGAATCTAGTCCATGTGACTGGACTTCTGCCTTGGTATCCTCTTTCTATGCCTCTACTGGATATCACAGGGCCCTGAGGACCTTACTCAGCTACTACAGTCTAACCAGGCAGTGGTTCCTCTTTGTTGTGCAACAACTCTATGCTGGACATCCAACCCTAAATAAAAAAGAACAGGCGAAAGTTCCTTACTTCCTTCTATGCATTGTCATTATTAATATACCCAAAGATAGAGTAATGGTTTAATTTGAGCCTCAATTTGCCAAATGCCACTGGATACATTAAATTGAAATACTGTCATCTATTCTGCTCTCTGGACACTTTCTCCCAGTTCCCATCCAATTCACTTTTTGATTTCTCACTAGGTCACCATGGAATGTCTTGAGGTAAACCCATGCAAATATGGACAGAACTGGGGATTCACAGTAAAAATATATGACAATAATAATCAAAATTAAAATAAAATGATTATTAATATCACCAAATGTTTACTTTTACTTATTTTCAAAATGTGTTATGTCTATGAATTCATTTAATTTCATAACAATCATATATATTATCCTCACTTGAAAAATGATTAAATTAATTGGCATATGGTATAGGTTTCTCCTTTTAAAAGCTAAGCTTCCCTTTTCAGTTTTTCATACCTAAATCCATGTTAAGAAGGCAAAAAGTATTTCCAAAATCAGCATAGTTCATAGTTATGTACTTTTCTATTTGCCCCAAACATGGATTTCTTTGTGCTTTTCATTTATCTGACTACTTTTTATCAAGTCTTCCCTAATTTATGCCATACTTTTCTTATATTCTTAACATTTTCTGATATTCCTTGCACTTAATTTTTCTATTTGTGGTATTTCTTGTTCATACAGTTTATTTATTTTGGTAACTTAAACTCATCTGTAAACTAATTATATATTAACACTGGTTTCTTTAATTTGATTTCCTTTCTTTCTTCATAGTGAATTGTAATAACTGTTTAATATGTTGAGCCATGTTTCCTTTTCAAATACTTGTGCTACAGTATTATATTTTGAAATCTAATTTGAGATAAATGTTTGATAATGTCCAGAATTATGCACAACCTTTTATTCTGAGTGGTTTTAGGATCTTCTCCCTATTTCAGATATACCAACATTTCATTAAGATGTGATTAGCTATGGGTTATTTTTAGTTCACAGTACATGACTTTCAGTGAATCAATTCAATCAGAAAACTATCTTTCAGTCTGGGGAAAATTTCCTTTTCTCAATAGTATTATCACCACCCTAATCTTTTTTGCTCTCTCTTTCTGAAATTCTTATAGTCAAATGTTTGTTATCTGGAATAAATAATTTTATTTCTATTTCTTTCTTTTGATGCTATATTTTCTGGGAGTTGGGAAACCCATTGGTTTATATTTCCTTTAAAACATACACTGTGGGGGAGAAGTCACTTGCCTGCTCAGCCTCAGGGAGGTTACCTGGGGGTTTTAATGATACTTAACACAGGTACTCATGCATGAGTCTTATTTTCAGTCACTCTGCTTCACCTCACATTCCTAGAGTTTTCACATGTTTGGGAAAATTCTCCAGGGAGAATCTTCTGGCAGCTCATTAGGTTCTAACTCTAGGGACATAGAAGTTTGCCTTCTCTTTTTCTTTTTCTGCTGAGTCATTGCAATTATTTAGTCAGTTTTCCATCATCACATATTTTTTTTGGGGTTTGCAAATGTTTCCTTATTTTTTTGAAGGTAGAATTGGTAGTCCTGTTTATTTTCATTGAAATTATTCTTATTAAGATATCATTGATATACACTCTTACTAAGGTTTCACAAGAAAAACAATGCGGTTATTACATTCACCCTTATTATTGAGTCCCCCTAATACTCCATTGCAGTCACTGTCCACCAGTGTAGTAAGATGTCACAGAGTCCATACTTGCCTTCTCTGAGCTACACTGTCTTTCCTGTGACCACACACAATATGTGGGCCAAACATGACACCCCACAAACCACTTCTCCCTCCCTCCCACCCACCCTCCTTCACTACTCCCCCTTGGTAACCACTAGTCCCTTCTTGGAGTCTGTGAGTCTGCTGCTATTTTGTTCCCTCAGGTTTGCTTCTTTGTTATACTCCACAAATGAGACAAATTTGGTATTTGTCTTTCTCTACCTGACTTATTTCACTGAGCATAATACCCTCTAGCCCCATCCATGTTGTTGCAAATGGTAGGATTTCTTTCTTATGGCTGAATAGTATTCCATTGTGTATATGTAACACCTCTTCTTTATCCATTAATCTACTGATGGACACTTAGGTTGATTCCATATCTTGGCTATTGTAAAAAGTGCTGTGATAAACATAGAGGTGCATATGACTTTTTGAATCTGATGGTTCAGATAACTTGTTTTCTTTGGGTAAATTCCTAGGAGTGGAATTCCAAGGTCAAATGGTATTTCTATTTTTAGTTTTTTGAGGAACCTCCATATTGCTTTCCACATGGTTGAACTAGCTTACATTCCCACCAATAGTTTCCCCTTGCTCCACATCCTTCCTTGCCAGCATTTGTTGTTCCTAGTCTTTTCTATGTTGGTCATCCTAACTGGTACGAGGTGATACATTTGTGGTTTTAATTTGCATTTCTCTGGTAATTAGTGATGTGGGGCACCTTTTCATGAGCCTGTTGGCCATCTGAATTTGTTCTTTGGAGAAGTGTCTATTCATATCCTCCACTGATTTTTTAATTGGGTTATTTGCTTTTTGGGTTTTGAGGCATGTGAGTTCTTTATATATATTGGATGTTGACCCTTGTCAGATATGTTATTTACAAATATATTCTCCCATACTGTAAGATGCCTTTTTGTTCTGCTGATGGTACCCTTTGCTGTACAGAAGGATTTTAGCATGATGTAGTCTCATTTGTTCATTTTTGATTTTGCTTCCCTTGTCTGAGGAGATGCATTAAGAAAAAAGTTGCTCTTGTTATATTCAAGAGATTTTTGCCTATGTTTTCTTCTAAGAGTTTTATGGTTTTTTGACTTACATTCAGGTCTTTAATCCATTTGAGTTTACTTTTGTGTATGGGTAAGAAAATAATCCAGTTTCTTTCTCTTCTGTGTAGCTGTGCAGTTTTGCCAACACCAGTTGTTGAAGAGGCTGTCATTTCCCCACTGTATATCCATGGCTCCTTTATCATATATTAATTGACCATATGTCCTTGGATTTATGTCTGGGCTCTGTAGTCTGTTCGATTGGTCTATGGATCTGTTCTTGTGCTAGTACAAAATTGTCTTGACTACTTTGTCTTCATAGTAGAGCTTGAAGTCAGGGAGTGTAATTTATCCCCTGCTTTATTCTTCTTTCTCAGGATTGCTTTGGCTATTTGGGGTCTTTGTGGTTCCATATGAATTTTATAACTATTTGCTTTAGTTTGTTGAAGAATGCCATTGGTATTTTGATAGGGATTGAATATGTAAATTGCTTTCGGCAGGATGGCCATTTTGACAATATTAATTCTTCCTATCCATGAGCATGGGGTATGCAATTGTGAATGGAATTGTTTTCCTGATTTCTCTTGCTGCTAGTTCATAATTAATTTATACAAATGCAACAGATTTCTGTGTATTAATTTTGTACCCTGCAACTTTGTTGAATTCACATATTAGATCTAGTGGTTTCAGAGTGGATTCTTTAGGGTTTGTTATGTACAATATCATGTCATCTGCAAACAAGGACAGTTTAACTTCTTCCTTGCCAATCTGGGGGCCTTTTTTCTTTGTGTTGTCTGATTGCTGTGGCTTGGACCTCCAGAACTATGTGTAATAAATGGGGAAAGTGAGCATCCTTGTCTTGTTCCCAATCTTAAAGGTAAACCTTTCAGCTTCTTGCTGTTAAGTATGATGTTGAGTGTGGGTTTGTCATATATGGCCTTTGATAAGTTGAGAAGCTTGCCCTCTGTACCCATTTTGTTGAGAGATTTTATCATGAATGTATGTTGAATTTTGTTGAATGCTTTTTCAGTGTCTATGGAGATGATCATGTGGTTTTTGTCCTTCTTTTTGTTGATGTGGTGGATGATGTTGATGGATTTTTAAATGTTGTACTATCCTTGCATCCCTGGAATAAATCCCACTTGATCATGATGGATGATCTTTGTAATGTATTTTTGAATTCGGTTTGCTAATATTTTGTTGAGTATTTTTGCATGTATGTTCATCAGGGATATTGGTCTGTAATTTTCTTTCCTTATGGTCTGTTTGCCTGGTTTTAGTATTAGAGTGATGCTGGTATCATGGAATGAGTTTGGGAATATTCTCTCCTCTTCTACTTATTGGAAAACTTTAAGGAGGATGGGTAGTAGGTATTCACTAAATGTTTTATAAAATGCAGCAGTTAAACCATCTGGTCCAGGGGTTTTGTTCTTAGGTAGTTTTCTGTTTATCAATTCAATTTCATCACTGATAATTGATACATTGAGATTTTCTGTTTCTTCCTGGGTCAGTCCTGGAAGGTTGTGTTTTTCTAGAAAAGTGTCCATTTCTTCTAGGTTATCCAGTTTGTTAGCATATATTTTTCATAGTATTCTCTCATAATTCTTTGTATTTCTGTGGTATCCATAGTGATTTTACTTTCACATTTCTGATTCTATTTATATGTGTAGACTCTTTTTTTCTTGATAAGTCTGGCTAGGATTTATTAATTTATTTATTTTCTCAAAGAACCAGCTTTTTCTTTATTGATTGCTTCTATTGTTTCATTCTTCTCAATTTTATTTATTTATGCTCTAATCTTTATTATGTCCCTCCTTCTACTGACTTTGGGCCTCATTAGTTCTTTTTCTAGTTTCATTAATTGTGCATTTAGACTCTTCATATGGGATTGTTCTTCTTTCCTGAGGTAGGCCTGTATTGCAATATACTTTTCTTTTAGCACAGCCTTCACTGTGTCCCACAGATTTTTGTAGTGAGTTTTTGTCGTAATTTGTCTCCATATACTGCTTGATCTCTGTTTTTATTTGGTCATTGATCCATTGATTATTTAGGATCATGTTATTAAGCCTCCATTTGTTTGTGAGCTTTTTCATTTTCTTTGTGTAATTTATTTCTAGTTTCATACCTTTATGGTTTGAGAAGCTGGTTGGTACAATTTCAATCTTTTAAAATTTACTGAGGCTCTTTTTGTGTCCTAGTATATGATCTTTCATATATATTATCTTGGAAATTATGCCTGTAGTTTTTATTTCTTCACTATTTCATTATCTTCTATTTGTCAAACTCTTAATGCTTTGCTTTGTTTTGTTAATTCTCCCTTGCCTCCTCAGAAACTTTTTTAACACTTACCCACCTTCCTGGAGTATTTCTCCTTTCTAGTATAAGAATTCTTCATCATTTTCAATAAATCAGAGTATAAAGATGTTTCCCAAATGCTCTCCCATTTTTACCTAGTCATAAGGCCAGCCTCCATATTTAGTATTTGGAACTGGAAGCAGCCTTGGCAGGAAGATGGATATGTGCATGCTTTAGTTTCTGGGAACAGTTTTCAAGTGTGTTCATGTGAATCTTTCTGTCCATGACTATCCACAGGGGATATGTGGCAATATAGTGGCTTTTAAGAAAGATATTTTTAAGCCTTTCAACATTTCTCTCCCTGTCTCTTTAATCTTTCTTAACATATTTATGAATGTATGTCTATGTTCCAAGTCTTGCTTTCTTCAGTAAATACGCTGACATGCACTTCTCTCTTACCTCTAACAGTACTATTTAGTTGAGCCTACTCACCCAAGGAATTCTAACAAGTCACCTTTTTCTTCTATAGAATAGGCTTTCAAGGCTTAAAAGCACTCACCTTGCTACCTCCCTCATTTGAACTCAAACACCTTTAAATTATCTTATTATTTTCACCCTTTGAAGGCTGAGTGTGAAAAATAGAAGAATTTACAATGTTCATCTGTTGCTATTTCTTTGTCCTATACCATTAAAAATGAGGCTGTAACTCACAGGATGCATGGATTTCCCCTTTGGCACATTCATCTGCTACAAGTCACCACTGAATGAGAGTACAGACAGTGCTCTCCTCAATGATTTTCAACCTGCTGTTAGAGGGCTCACAAGTTGGCTTCTAAGTAGATCCAGAGATGATTAAAGATTTATTCCTTATAGAGTTTTTCTCATTGCTCCCAACTGAGCTACAAGTGAGTTGACAGAAAGATAAACTGGGATTGGTAAAATAAGCAATATTGTGTCTGTGTGTGCATATAAGGAAATCACCTTCTTTGCCCTAACTGATAATCCACTTGTTATCTAAAGAATGCAGAGAATGTGTTTATTCTCACACAGTCTACAAACAAGAAAGCTCAATCAACAAGGAGAATAAAGAGACCTCATCTTGCATAACACCTTCAGATTAAGGAAACTGGCATTTGTCCTCTAAGGTCCTTGCCCTTCAAGGCCATTAGTCAAACTGATGTTGATGCATCAAAAGGAAGCAGTAAGGCCTAATTGCCACCTTATTTTCTTTGAGCCAATGTCAAGTGCTGTAGAGCTACAAAGGAAAAAATATCTTCCTGATCCCTACAGTGTTGACTTTATTTTCTGAAGCATGAGATTTGATTAATCTCATTTTGTCAAGTAGAATCACTGACACAGTTTGTGAGAGAGAGTTGAGCTGTTTTTCTGTATAAAGAGCCAGGCAACATTTTTAAAGCTATGGATTTCATAGGGCAATTACATGCTGGTTGGCCTAATTGTTTTTTCTACCTACTTTGCTTGTTATTGCATATGTTGACTGACTTTGCTTTTATAGTATCTATCCACATAATCTTGCTTTTCAAAGCACTATTTTAGGAGCTAGATTAGAAAGCATGTATATGTGAGAAATGTGGAGAAACATTTTGGACAACAAGCTTCCTGCTTGGTGTCCTATTATCAGTCATATTATATTGGGGTTAAGAGAGATAGATCTTAGAAAGAAACTCTGTTTCTTCCTTCCCAATCCATCATTTAACATGAGAAGTATGTATATAAGTGACTTTGAAAATTGTAAAAACTATATAAATGGTCTGAGCTTGATGGAATACTGTAGGTGATTAATATACACTAGTGCCTCTGTTTGGTGTTGTTATAATCATATTAAATGTACAATAGACTTTGAGTAATTTGGAAATGCATACTGGCACTATAACAAAACCTCACTGGTTTGGTAAAATGACACAAAGAAAAGTGTTTATAGTCCATCAGTAAATTCTTTCATTACCACCCATCCATTTTCTCTCAGAATTCCTCCTTATAGAGGAAGCTTACTATTTTTTTAAGGCAACTAATAATGTCAATACGTTATCATTCCTCATTAAGTTCTTTCATACATTAAGCCAAATCTATTTCACTTTTCACTTCTCATGCCTCTAACCTTATGAAATCATAAATAATGAACTCCCCATTACACAGTATGTTGTTATATGTTCAGAACTGGATCAACTATTTCACATATAATATTTCCATGACATGTTACAACTTACATAATGCATTAACAGAAATCATCTCATGTGACCTACACAAGACCTTATGAAAGAGATGGTACTATTTTAACAAATGAAAGTAGGCCTCAAAGGGACAAAATAACTTGTTCCAAACTGCTCAACCTTCATATAAAATAATAGGGATTCAAACATAATGTTTCTAACTCTACTTCTGGAATTCCATTCAGTCTGTAACACTGAAGAGTTTCTGGACTCTTCATTGGTTTTATCACTGTTCTGTAGGTGATATCTAGAACTCTCATGTACTAATTATGGGGCTTACAAAATCAGACACTTAGGTGAGTTCTGTTCACTACAGAATTTATTGAGGTGATCATTACCCTGCCTGAAATGACAATGACATTATTTAGTTGTTCCAAGGTCACGTTGCCTGCCTTAGATTCCTTTCACATTGTTGATTCATGCTAAACCTGTAATTAACTTAGAGGTTGATGTAATGAGATTACGAACAACTCATGAATCTTTTTGCCCAAATTTCATGATTAACTTTAAAATATAAATTGCCCCCAAATACTTTTGGCTTATTTTCCCAATGCTTCAAGTTTATTATTATTATTATTATTATTATTAATCTGGTTGTGTGTTTTGAGTTTATGATACAATTGAAATGACAGTTTATTTTATTTGGCATATAATTGTGGCTTTGCAAATTTATCTCCCCTGTTCATATTTAATATTCATTCTCAACAAAGACTCCCTAAAAATGAAAAATGACATTTTTTTTAATTAAGAGTTTTCAGTATTTTATGCTAAATGAAAAGTTGGAAAATTTTAGATACCGTAAGTAGCCAGTGATTGAGACATATTTGGTTAGCAGCATTCCTTAACCATGCTGGCCAGGCTTCTAGCCATTCTGTGTATACAGAGAATGACCCTATAGATGAAAATAAATAAATGACAGCAAAGAAAAACATATAAATTAAAATCAAGTCTGCATCAAGTAGTAGTTTATAAAAATTGAATGCTTTCTACTCAAAATAATTCATTGTTGGATTCACACCTTAAGAGGCAATCTGAATGTCTAGGAGAAGCCCTGTACTTGGTTTCAAAGCCCATAAGTAACATGAGGTAGCTATGGTATAAAAATAAACATGTTTTTCTTACCTATAAATACTGGACTGTTTCTATGCTATTTTCTTTAATTTTTTCTCCTGCCCATTACTGAAATTATTTCTCAAAAATCCTGCCCGTTTCAGCTCTGCTAACGAAAGTTGTGCATCATACTGAGCTTGGTAAATGAGCACCCTTCAGGGTCTGAACTAGGCCCCTTTGGGACAGGCTGTGGGAGAGGGAGAGATATGCTCATAGGGGAACTGAGACTCAGGGAAGAGGCGAGGCCATAAGGGCAAAGGCCCGTCTCCTCTTGGATGATCTCTTGTTGGAAGGTTTCTCTAAAACCTGAGAAGCCATGGGTTTCACTTCCGGAGGGCATATTCTAGGTGAAATTAATTCAGAGATTAATTTTTGAGAAATGAATATCACTTATGAATCATAATCATGATTTAGAATCTGGTCTGTACTCATTTTTGACCATTTTTATAGTTTCTTCGTTTGATTGCCTACAGCTGGCTATGGTGAACCCCTTAGTAACAGATTCTGAGCCTCATCTTCCTTCTGAACAGGGGTCATCACCTGTTACTTTGGTTCAGTACCAGGATTCTGCTGGGGTGGTGTGTCTTCTCCAAACGGATGAGTAAGCTCGAAAGTGAACTGGTCCTTTCTTCTCTTTTCATGAACCTCTCTTAAAAAGCTAAATGGATGGGCAGCACACAGAGGAGCAAACTCTCCTGTGTAAGGTGTGAATCTTAAAATTAGGGATTTAACCCTGACAAATACTGACTAGAGTTGAGCACAAGTTTTGGGAACACCCAGAGGTTTGTTTATGAGTAAGACTCACTAATAGTTTGGGTGATAAAGCTCTCTATGCCAGCAGGGGTGCTGATTCTGCACATGGAGTACATTAATATGTTTGAAAGCAGCACCTGCCTAAAATTCAGATTTGTTAAATTGGAGGGCAGTGTTTTTACTTAATAAGTTCAGAGTGGTAGGCAGATTCTAGCCCAGCTTCAGACGCACCAGTGATAGCCCCATTATATTTCTTGCAAAAACTCACATCCCAACAGAAAACCTGGTATATCAACCATGTGATGAATCATGCTAAATATGAAATGTCCTCTCTCTCCAGAAAAGCTAAATACCATGTAATTCTCTACTGGACTGTTTATCAATTCTTGGCCATTGTCGTTGAGAGATTAGGTTCTAAAGAATAGAAGATACAATACCATTTTTAAACACATAAAATAACTTCTGCATCAGGAAAACTATTGTCTTAAAGGAGATCATTTAGCTAGAACAGTCAGGGATTTTTCCCAGGTTATGTCATCATACTCATGCAAATGTGAATGTTGGATTGCATGCTTAAATGAGCTGTGGTAGCTGGTACCTTTAGGAATTGGCATCTTTTTCTGGTTTGCTGCAATATTTTGTAGAATTTGCGGTCATGACAATCATTTGTTTTCATACTATTAGTATGTCCACATTTCTAAACCAAAGATATTGCAATTGGATTAAACTATAATTTCGACAATGAGCTTTTAAACTTCAGAGTAATGATCCATTAGATCAAGCATGTATTTTAGATATCATTACCTTTTCTCCTTAATTTTCTCAGTAAGTAAACCATCATAAAATTTTGAAATGACTATTTAGAATTATGGAATCCAAGAATAGGAAAAAAACAGAATTTAAGCAAAATTCTCATCACTCATGTGCAGAGTTGAAGCCTCAAGAGAAGATGTCAGACCCCCTGGAGACATTTATAAGGTAAACTAATTTTACGAGCACTCTACAGTCAGTCAGACTTGCTTTTGAATATTGGCCTTGATGCTTACTAGACGTCTTATCAGGTTAATTTGCTTAACTCTCAGAGCCATAGGTTCCTCACATCTATATATTTTATAGATATAGACATAATAATACCCACCCTAGAATGACTTTTCCAGAAGTAAGAAGAATGACTCTATTGTACCTAACTTGTGTGTTTTCCTTACTCCTTAATTCTTTTCCTGTTTCCATGGCACATACATTTAATGGGCAGACACAATCCACATCCCAATTTAGCAATACTTTTCAGAGGTAAGTTTAAATATTTATTTACCCATTCATTCAACAATTATTTAATGTTTGTAAAGATTATAAGCTGAGACAGAAAAAAAAGGCTTCTGCAAAGATAACTAGCTCTCAAAAAAACCTGGGTCCAAATGTGGCACAGAAATTTTCCACCCTAACAAAGACAGTGTAAGATCAGGAATCAGAGCATGTTTTACAATTGTACTGACTTTGTGTGAAGCATGGCTCAGCCAATCACCAGCTATGTGATCTAGGGCAATTACTCAGCTGCTCTGGCTATTAGGTGTGTTGACAGAGACTGTAAATAGTGCCTATATCATAAGGTTGTGAGTCTTTAATCATTATTACATGCAATTTGAACTCAATAAACATAACTACTCAATAAAAGCTTACTATAAATATTTGTATGCTTGCTATATATACAAGTACACTTACTATACAAAACAAGTATATAGTACTATACATGTATATTTTCTGGACAATACTTAGTAAATAATAAATGCTTACTGCCAATAATATTTACATGGAGATCAGATGTGAATATGTTTGTATGAGAGATTGTGTGCATATGTAATGTGTTTATATACATTACCCCACCTTCTAAAGTACTGAGAACAGACCTCTCTTGCAATTTACTCCAAGGTACAGAAGTAGCCCCAAAATATCCCCAAAAGAACCCCCTTCAGTAGGCAGCCTGAGATCATGAAGCAGGTATCAGGTGTGGGAAGAGGTGTGGAGAAGAGAATCGTGACTGGGATGAGGGATAGAAGGGTAATGGTTGACAAAAGCAAACAAGCAAAAGTAAATGAACAAAAAAAAATGTTCTTTGAAAAGATTTATTTAAGATTTTCATTATTTTAAACTGTTCAGAGGTAGTCCTATGCCACTTGTCAACCATTTGACTATTATCTCATTCAACAGATATTTTTTGAAAACAGAAACATTAAGATTAAATCATGGAAACATGGCCCATAACAGTACTTCATGCGATTTCTTTCCTTAGGCCCTTTGCATATCTTATATATTTAGCCCGACAAAGAGAAAAACTTAATTTCCCATATATATATATTTGGAATAATTATAACTAAGCTAATTGATCTAAATTCAGTGTCTGATATCAATCATTACTTTTATGATATTGAATATAGTTTCACATGTTTTTAAAATTAGAGCAATAGAAACATTCAAATGAAGTATACTTACATTTCAATTAAATGCCAACATGTAAAGTTCTGTTCTGGCAGCATTGACAATGCTTTCATATTATCTCTGAGAAAGTGAACAGTTTAAAAATGAGTTTTAACATGTTTTGTTATGAAGATAACATAAGGATTTTTATATATGTGAATTTATTTTAGATACAAGTATTTTGTATTAACAAAATGAGGTATTAGTGTAAATTTACCTTACCCACAGGACATTTTTACAGTTATATATATAGTTTGTAGTTGTTGATATTTATGAAAGTCATTAAAGTGAACATTGGTGGAAGAAATATTCACTTTAAGTAAGGAAACAAATTGAGAAGAATGATCAATAAGTACCAAAAAACATTTGTTTCTGGAAATTTTTATTGGAGCTTGAGGCTTTGATTATCACTGTTGTCCAATACAAAACAAACAGGTATAAAATTCAGAGTATTAAACGAATTCACAATATTCCCCTCCCTTTGTATTCCCAAGGTAGGAATAAATCACAAGTCACTTAAAAAAATCTCTTATACAGGAAAGTTTAATCTCAGATTTTAAATGCATATGTGTTTCACAAAAGAGCCAAGTATTGTATTTTGGTGTTTTATTTCTGAAAATCTTTTGCTTTAAATTTTCCCAATTAAAGTTTCTTTTGAATACATTCTAAATAAACTGTACTAGTCAATATTTATCAATTGCATTTTAAAAGCTTATATATATTTATATATGTAAATATACATATATATATACACAATACATAAAAGTACTTTTTATCAAAAAAAAACATGTTGGAGTTAAATAGATTTAGTTTCAAATTCCTACTTCTTCAGTTGTTGCTCTGTGACTTTGGGAAAATTACTAAATCTCTCTGAGCCTATTTTTCTTCAATTTAAAATCAGTTGACATTTAATAACATTATTGTGATGTTTAAACCATCAGAAGTATCAGTTAAAACTTAGTAAAGTGCTTTGTACTTAAAACAAGGTTTGGTAAATGGCAGCCATTAGGTCTTAGGTTTATTGTCAGTAACATATTTATAACTCCACAAGTCCATTTACCTACCAAAAAATAAGAGTAAAGGAAAAATCTAACAATAGAAATTAAGTCAACATGAGCTGCTGGTTCAGTATGGTGTTTGGTGAACTTTGATATAAACTTGTCATTATCTTCAGCTGAAAAATGATCTGTGAACATAAAGAAGAAATTAAAAATCCAAGACAACTAAAACTAAGAGAAGATAATGCTATAGTTAAGGATGGTAGAATTGGAAAACATAATTCACTGGTGGTAAAACACATGCATTTCACTAAGAACTGCTATATACACCCAGCGCATCCTTTGCCATATGCTTTGCTTGTGAGCAGAAAGTGGAATGTCTCATCCCTTTTCAATGCTCTATCTACCTCGGACACCCACTGTCTGTTGTCAGAAAACTAGATGATGTTCCTTCTACTGCTTTGGCGCTAGTATTTGAGGCATACTGTTTTCATGGGTGCTTCTTTTCCTTTTCATCATGTTTCTTTCTATTCCACTTCTAATACCAAAATACCTAGAAAATAATGGGGCAATGAACAGCAGTGATTCCAACTTGGGCAGACTACGGATAGTCATGTGCGGTGTTTCACGGGGATGGAATACATACTAGCAGAAACAGAAAACTAGTAATCCATGAAAAACTCTATCACCATTACTAATGAATATTTTTGCTTAAAGTTGTAGTCAAAGTAATAAACAATAAACAAAAAAGAGAAATGAGGAAAATCGCACCTAGTTAAAAGAAGAAAAATTTAATGTTATGGACAGATGATGGGGTTATAAAGCTAGAAAGCCCTATAGCAGCACGGTCCAATAGAACGTTTTTGCAATAATAAAAAGATTCAAACAGTGGCTATCCAAAGCAGTAGCTATTACCCACATGTGGCTATTAAGCATTTGAAATGTATCATGTATGACTAAGGAAGTAAATATTTAATTTAATTTAACTACTAATTAATTTAAATTTAAGTGACCAAATGTAGCAAGTGCTACTATATGGAACAGCAGTCCTAGGGAATCACTTAAAAATCCTCAAAATTAAAAGGAACATCCAGCCAAATGGCAGATACAATATCAACATTTTCATATTACTTTTTCAATATTTCATCATTAAGCAATTGAAATTATAATTGGAAAACTCTTTTAATATCCTTTTGCATTAAAATATACACTTATGTATTATAAACTGAATAAAATGAATACTTCATGAACTATTTAAAATTTTAGAACTTAGCTGAGAGTTTTGCAATTGAGATTTGAGTAAATAAAAAGAAATATGTATCTGGATGAGAAAATTGAGCATTGTAAAAATGTCAGTTTCTGCTAAATTAATTTTGGGGTTTAAGATAATTTCAGTCCAGAGTGCAGTGGGATCTTTCTTAGCTTAATTCAATTTTGTAAGGTTGATTTAGTGTACACCTGTACCTGTGTTACACTGTACCTTTCTGTAGGAAGATTATAGGGTACCCTAACTTTGAATTCAGGTCTTGCCTTGTGACTGAATTTAACAATAAAGTGTGGATACAAAAGATCATTCTAGAAGCCAGCTATGTTTTTTTTCCCCTCAACCCTGAAATCTGAAATGTTCTACTGTGAAAACATCTAGAGAAGGATGTTTTAACTTTATATGAGTTGGATAGACATCTAGCATGAGCAGGAAATAAACCTTGGCTATTGTATGCCTCGGAATCAAATAGACATATTCATCAATATTTCCTTTACGTTTTCATCCATTTAAATTCATTTTAAAATGTTTCTAAAACTACGAATGCTACCCCAATCTGGTATGGTATAATATGCAACAGACTTGTTTTAGGAGCAGAATAGAACCCTAGGTAGACCATATGACGAATAGAGAAAGTATACTATAAGGCAAATAGTATTAATATTAGGAATTTGGGAAAAAATATATCAATTTGGATATCAACTCATAAAATTAAATGACAGACTAAAAACTAAAAGTTAAATATCAATAATGTAACTAAAAAAAAATAACTTAAAAGCAGTGGAAGAAATACAAAGGAAAATTTGTCAAATAAGGTTGCCTAAATATTTCTTAACTAAATAAAAAATAAAATATGTGAATAAACATAGAAATGAAAGATAATTAAATTCATTCACAACAGTAAGAAAGTTTTCAATAAAAATGTGCAGATGATATGAACAAACTATAAAAATGGAATTTATGTAATTTATATATTACAAATAATAAGAACTATGCAACAAAACCAAGTCTTTTTTCAATATTTCAAATATTTTTAAAAATTATATTCAAGGTTGAAAATTACTGAACCAAACATCCTCATATGATCACGAGTAGAAGTGTAAATGGGTACAAACTTTCTAGAGAGCAATTTTTCATTATGTATTAACAATCATAAAAGTATTACTTCCACTTCTTGAAATCTACCTCAAGGAGAGTCAATAATTTAGAAGAAATATATGTTCAGGGCTTTTCACTAAATCTTTTTTTTAAAGAGTAAATAAGAAATAAATGAAATATATAAAAGTGGAGTATGCATATGTTATCATCATTTCAGAAAATATAATTCATTCTTTAAAATTAGGGTATTTTGGGGGGTCACAGGGAAGACAGTGTAGTACAAGAAGACAAGTAATGATTCTGTGGCATCTTACTGCACTGATGGGCAGTGACTGCAATGGGGTTGGGGGGGACATGATAATATGGGTGAATGTAGTAACCACAATGTTTCTCATGTGAAATGGCAGATACTCTATCAATGAAGATAAGAGTATAAATCAATGATACCTTAATAAAAAAAATTACAGTGTTAAACACTTAAAATGTTGGAAAACTTGACAATGAGTAGTGGTTTCTTCTTTTATATTTTTTATTTTATTTTGGTATTGTTAATGCACAATTACATGAGCAACATTATGGATACTAAACTCCCCACATTATCAAGTCCCCACCTCATACCCCATTACAGTCAATGTCCATCAGCATAGTAAGATGCTATAGAGTCACTACTTGTCTTTCTTGTGCTATACTGCCTTCCCCGTGCCCCCCACTATATTATGTGTGCTAATCGTAATGCCCCTTTTTCCCCCTTGTCCCTCCCTTTCTACCCATCCTCCCCAGTCCCTTTCCCTTTGGTAACTGTTAGTCCATTCTTGGGTTCAGTGAGTCTGCTGCTGTTTTATTCCTTCAGTGTTTTCTTTGTTCTTATACTCCACAGATGAGTGAAATCATTTGATGCTTGCATTTCTCTGCCTGGTTTATTTCACTGAGCATAATACCATCTAGCTCCATCCAGGTTGTTGCAAATGGTAGGATTTTTCTTCTTATGGCTGAATAATATTCCATTCTGTATGTGCAACATCTTCTTTACCCATTCATCTATCAATGGACATTTAGGTTGCTTCAATTTCTTGGTTATTGTAAATAGTGCTGCAATAAACATAGGGGTGCATATGTCTTTTTCAAACTAGGCTTCTGCATTCTTAAGGTAAATTCCGAGGAATGGAATTCCTGGGTCAAATAGTATTTCTATTTTTAGTTTTAGTTTTTCCATACTGCTTTCCACAATGGTTGAACTAATTTACATTCCCACCAGCAGTGTAGGAGGGTTCCCCTTTCCCCAGATCCTGACTAACATTTGTTGTTGTTTGTCTTTTGGGTGGTGGCCATCCGAACTGGTGTGAGGTGATATCTCATTGTGGTTTTAATTTGCATTTCTATGATGATTAGTGATGTGGAGCATCTTTTCATGTGCCTGTTGGCCATCCGAATTTCTTCTTTGGAGAAGTGTCTGTTCAGCTACTCTGTCCTATTATTTCTTCCTACCCAAGAGCGTGGGATGAATTTCCATTTATTAGCATCCTCTTAAATTTCTCTTATGAGTGTCTTGTAGTTTTCATGTATAGGTCTTTCACTTCTTTGGTTAGGTTTATTCCTTGGTATTTTATTCCTTTTGATACAATTGTGTATGGAATTGTTTTCCTGATTTCTCTTTCTGCTAGTTCATCATTAGTGTATACAAATGCAACAGATTTCTGTGCATTAATTTTGTATCCTGCAACTTTGCTGAATTCAGATATTGGTTCTAGTTTTGGAGTAGATTCTTTAGGGTTTGTTATGTACAATATCATTTCATCTGCAAACAGTGACAGTTTGACTTCTTCCTTACCAATCTGGATGGCTTTTATTTCATTGTGCCGTCTGATTGCCGTGGCTAGGACCTCCAGTACTATGTTGAATAAAAGCGGGGAGAGTGGGCATCCTTGTCTTGTTCCCGATCTTAGGGAAAAAGCTTTCAGCTTCTTGATGTTAAGTATGATGTTGACTGTGGGTTTGTCATATATGGCCTTTATTATATTGAGGAACTTGCCTTCTACATCCATTTTGTTGAGAGTTTTTATCACGAATGGATTTTGAACTTTGTCAAATGCTTATTCAGCATCTATGGAGATTTTCGTGTGTTTTTTGTCCTTCTTTTGTTGATATGGTAGATTATGTCGATGAATTTTAAAATGTTGTACCATCCTTGCATCCCTGAGATAAATCCCACTTGATCCTCATGTATGGTCCTCTTGTATTTTTGAATTTGGTTTGCTAATATTTTGTTGAGTATTTTTGCATCCATGTCCATCAGGGATATTGGTCTGCAATTTTCTTTTTTTTGTGGTGTCTTTGCCTGGCTTTGGTATTAGAGTGATGCTGGCTTTATAGAATGAGTTTGGGAATATTCCCTCCTCTTCATTTTTTGGAAAACTTAAAGGAGAAAAGGTATTATGCCCTGTCTATCTGTCTGATAAAATTCAGTGGTGAATCCCCGGGGGTGTTGTTCGTGGGTATTTTTTAAATTACTGGTTCAATTTCATTGCTGGTAATTGGTCTGTTTAGATTTTGTTTCTTCCTTGGTCAGCCATGGAAGGTTGTATTTTTCTAGAAAGTTGTCCATTTCTTCTAGGTTATCCAGTTTGTTTATCATATAGATTTTCATAGTATTCTCTAGTAATTCTTTGTATTTCTCTGGTGTCCATAGTGATTTTTCCTTTCTCATTTCTGATTCTGTTTATGTGTTTTGATTCTCTTTTTATCTTAGTAAGTCTGGCTAGGGGTTTATCTATTTTGTTTATTTTCTTAAAGAACCAGCACTTGGTTTTACTAATTTTTTCTATTGTTTTATTATTCTCAATTTTATTTATTTCTTCTCGGATCTTTATTATGTCCCTCCTTCTGCTGAATTTGGCCTCATTTGTTCTTCTTTTTCAAGTTTCAATAATTCTGAATTTAGACTATTCATTTGGGATTGTTCTTTCTTCTATAAATAGGCTTGGATTGCTGTATACTTTCCTCTTAGAATTGCCTTCGCTGTGTCCCACAGAAGTTGGGGTATTGTGCTGTAGTTTCCAGTTGTCTCCACATATTGCTTGATTTCTATTTTAATTTGCTCATTGATCCATTGATTATTTAGGAGTCTGTTGTTAAGCCTCCATGTGTTTGTGAGCCTTTTTGTTTTCTTTGTACAATTTATTTCTAGTTTTATAATTTTGTGATCTGAGAAGTCAGTTGGTACAATTTCAATCTTTTTGAGTTTACTGAGGCTTTTTTTTATGGCCTAGTATGTGGTCTATTCTGGAAAATGTGCTATGTGCACTTGAGAAGAATGTGTACCCTGCTGCTGCTTTGGGGTGTGGAGTTCTGTAGATGTCTGTTATGTCCATCTGTTTTGGTGTGTGGTTTAGTGCCTGTGTGTCCTTACTTATTTTTCTGTCCATTTGATCTGTTCTTTGGAGTGAGTGGTATGTTGATGCATCCTTAAATGAATGCATTGCATTCTATTTTCCCTTTTAATTCTGTTAGTATTTGTTTCACATATCTAGTTTCTCCTGTGTTGGGTGCATAGATATTTATAATGGTTATATTCTCTTGTTGGACTGTCCTCTTTATCATTATGTAATTTCACTTTTTGTCTCTTGTGACTTTCTTTGCTTTGATGTCTATTTTGTCTGATAAAAGTACTGCAACATCTGCTTTTTTCTCCCTATTGCTTATATAAAATATATTTTTCCATATCTTCACTTTTAGTCTGTGTATGTCTTTGCATTTGAGGTGAGTCACTTGTAGGCAGCATATAGATAGGTATTGCTTTTTTTCCCATTCTAATACTATTTGTGTTTTGATTGGTGCATTCAGTCTATGTACATTTAAGGTGATTGTCAATAGATATGTATTGATTACCATTGCAGGCTTTGGATTCATGGTTACCAGAGGTTCTAGTATAGCTTCTTTACTATCTAACCATCTAACTTAACTTACTTATGCTATTACAAACACAGTCTGATGATTCTTTATTTCTCTCCCTTCTTTTTCTTCCTCCTCCACTCTTTATATGTTAGGTGTTTTATTCTGTTCTCTTTTGTGTTTCCCTTGGCTGATTTTGTGGATAACTCATTTTATTTTGCATTTAGTTAGTATTTGGTTCAACTACTTTCTTTGCTGTGGTTTTGTTTTCTCTGGTGACATGTTTAGCCTTAGGAACACTTCCGTCTAGAGTAGTCCCTTTAAAATACACTATAGAGATGGTCTGTGAGAGGTAAATTCCCTCAACTTTTACTTATCTTGGAATTGTTTAATTCCTCCTTCAAATTTAAATGATAATCTTGCTGGATTCAGTATTCTTGGTTTGAGGCCCTTCTCTTTCATTACATTGAATGCATCATGCCTTTCTCCTGCCTGTAAGGTTTCCTCTGAGAAGTCTGATGATAGCCTAATGTGTTTTCATTTGTATGTGGTCTTTTTTCTCTCTCTGGATGCTTTTAATACTATGTCCTGGTCTTTGTTCTTTGCCATTTTAATTATTATATGTCTTGGTGTTGTCTACCTTGGGTCCATTGTTTTAGGAGATCTGTAGGCCTCCATGGTCTGAGATACTATTTCCTTTCTGAGCTTGGAGAATTTTTAAGCAATTATTTCTTTGAAGACACTTTTTATTCCTTTTTCTCTCCTTCTTCTGGTACCCCTATAATGTGAATATTATTCCATTTGGATTGGTCACATAGTTCTCTTAATATTCTTTCATTCCTAGAGATCCTTTTATCTCTCTCTGCCTCAGCTTCTCTGTATTCTTGTTCTCTGATTTCTATGCCATTAAAAGTGTCTTCCACTTCATCCAGTCTGCTCTTAAATCTTCCATTGTTTGTTTCATTTCTGTTATCTTCCTCCAGAATTCATCCCTTAGCTCTTGTATATTTCTCTGTAGGTACATCAGCATGGTTATGACTTTTATTTTGAATTCTTTTTCAGGATGATTGGTAATTTTGGTCTCATAAGGCCTTCTCTCTGGTGTTTGAGGGATTTTTGGACTGAACAAAGTTCTTCTGCCTTTTCATGGGAATGGAAGTTATTGCTGGTGAGTGGTGTATGTATCAGCTGGCAAAACAAAGTCCCTTCCTGCTTGCTGGTCATGTTGCCTGTCTGCTTCCTGTGCCAGTCAGCCACACAGAGGAAGCAGCCTGTGGGTTAATCCCCTGAGCTGCTGTGGGCAGTGCAGGCCTCAGGATGGCCTAGGCTCTGGTGGGGGTTGCAGGCAATTGGCATGTGTTCTTCTGTGAAAGTGGCTCTCCTTCATTCTTTCAGGACTCCAGGCCATTCTCCACTGCCTGTGCCAGGCAACCACACACAGAGAGCAGCCTCTGGGTTAATCCCCTCAGCTGCCATGGGCAGGGCAGACCCTCAGGATGGCCTAGGGCGCTGGTGGGGTTGCCGGCAAGCAGCATGTATTCAGTGCAAGAATAAAGCCCCTTTGTACCTTCCAGATTCTGCACCAGTCTCTTCTGCCTGTGTCATTTGACTGTGGGCAGAAGGCAGCCTCTGTGTCTGGCAAGGTTACCCGCACTCTGGGAGAAGCCTCTGTGTGGTTGCTGTGGGTGGGGCTGTTCCCCAGTTGCTCCACAGCAATGGTGGATCAGCTGGTTCACTTGCAGTGATGGCAGGGGGGAATGAATGGCAGGCTGCTTATTGCCCTGAGGGTCTTCGGTGCTGCATTTCCACCCAGGGGGTTAGGGCACCTGAAGTTCCTTAAAGTTCCCAGTCTGCTGGGCTGAGTGTGCCAGGACAATTTTGTTCACTTGTTAAATCCTTGTCCCTTTAAGGCTTTTAAAGTGCCCACTTTTGTCCCTGGGGAGCTGGCTGTGGGAACCTATTCACAGTCTTAGTGTCAGATTTTGCTTTTCCATTCCTCTCATATCCAGTACATCATGTAATGTGTGTCTGTGCTCCCATTGCAGATTACTGGGACTGGTTATTTAGCAGTCCTGTGCTTCCACTCCCTCCCCACTCTGATTCATTTCCTCCAGCCGATGAGCTTGGGTGGGGGGAGTGCTCGGGTCTTGCCAGGTTACAGCTTTGTACCTTACCCTTTTCATGAGATGCTGAGTTCTCCCAGATGTAAATGTAGCCTAGCTGTTGCACTGTATCTTCTGGTCTCTCTTTTAGGAATAGTTGTATTTCCTGTATTTTCAAAGTATATATGGTTTTGGGAGGAGGTTTCTGCCACCCTACTCATACCACCATCTTGAGAATAGTGGCTTCTTTTTAATGGCAAAAACTTCAAAGAGACAAAAATACAATATAGGAAACTACAATGTCTTTGCATTTCTGAATATTAACATGTTTGTATTTTAATTTACACAAATATACAAATAGTCCTCCTAAAAATAAAGGTCATTTCTATGGAATAAGTAAAATAAAATTAGGGTGTTAAAGTATTCTTAATATCTTAAGAAATTATATATATATATATAAAATGGAAAGATTATTAGCAATTTTGCATAATCTGAATTTAGAGAAGCATACACACATAAAGAGTGAAAATCAACCAGGTTAAAAAGAAAAATATTTCTTCACAGTTTTTTATTTACTCAAAATTATTTTCCCTTTTTAATCACATTTTCTTATTCAAAATGAAGTTGAACTTATGAGAAGAAACAGGATATTTAACAAGTATTTCAAAAATGAGATTAACATTGTCTTATTTATTTATTAAAAAAACCAGAAATAGATCTTGTGACAAAAAGCATGTCTTCTCAGGATCTTTCAAATTTAAATTTAAATTTAGATTTAAAGCCCATGTACATAGAATTTCTGGATAGAAGATCTTGACAAATGTTAATAAAAAGGGAATAAGAAGAGAATTCAACATTTGCCAAATGTACTTTAAGTACTTGGGTTGTATTAGTTCATTGACTATTAGTAAATGATGGAAAAGTATCATTATTAATTTCATATTATAAATTGATGTGATGGGACTCAGAATGTTAGGTGCATAAGTGGATTTCTCAGTACGTTGTGATTTTTGAAGTACAAACTTTTGACCCCATACCATATGTCTCCAAAGTCCAGCCTCTGCCATATTAAGTGGGGCAAGAGGGGCTACAGGTGAATGTTCTCAGCATACTTTCTCACACATGTCATTTGACTAAAAATATTTGATGTAAAATTTATTGGAAAGTCTTTAGTGTTTTATGGAATTATGAGTGGACTACTAAGTGTTTGGTATGGGCAGTCATCTAGATGCAGAGTGTACTAGTCTGTATTACATGCTCTTTATATAATTCAGAGAGACAACTTGTTTGTTTTCAAGGTGGGAGGCAAGCTGGATGAAGGCACAGATTACCCTACAAATGTGTCCCCTCAGAAAAAGAACATATATTTATGGAATTAGGACTGAACCTGTCACTATGAAAAATAAGGATTATTTTTCATGAAGATCCTTGAAAAGGAACTTAAGAATCTGAGTTAGTGAAACTATGTATGGCTCTTTGAAGGTATTAAGCTGTGCACAAGCATGCTGATATCAAGTGTGCAATGGGGAAATCCAGAAGCACACAAGGCAATCAAAATGTCACTTAAGGGAACAAATGACTTCAAAAGGAATTAAATTAAGATGTAAAGAGCAGAGGGATTTGTGCTCTTCAGGTTGTTGGTTAAAGTTTTGAATGTTTACTTCACTGATTTGTCAGCCTGAATGTAGTTTAAGCTGTTATAGGCAAATTGGATGCTATCAATCACTGCTTCTTTGAGTTTTTGGCTCAAATGTTAGTACAGGGTTTCCATGTAAGTAAATAGGATAAAGTATCACTCGCTGTTGCAATTAATATTTATGCTAAGCACTAGAGCAATT
Organism: Manis javanica; assembly: GCF_040802235.1. Classification (NCBI taxonomy): domain Eukaryota; kingdom Metazoa; phylum Chordata; class Mammalia; order Pholidota; family Manidae; genus Manis; species Manis javanica. The sequence goes on along the minus strand of NC_133168.1, from coordinate 34,548,712 downwards.
ACTAGGCAACAGTGGTCTGTGACTAGTCTGGATTTGTCAGAAACCACATCCATACATATAAGACTGCGATCATGGTAAGGATAATGAAGAAGTAGAGGGCTTATAAGAACATTTAAAAATGACCTCATCAGGTGCCTGGGGAAGGCTTCTCTAAGAAAATGATTTTCATTCCTGGATCTTTTTAAGTATGAATGTAGGTGTTAATGAGAAGAAAAAGGATGGGAAGATTTCTCCCTTCATATGGCGTAATAGGTGCAAAAATTTCTTGAGGTGTCAAGGAGAAAAACGAATTTTTGAAACTGAAAGGAGTGAATCAGAGAGAGCAAGTGGGTAGAAGGCTTGGAATACGAAAAGGCTGGAGAGAGGAAGAGGCCAGACAAGGCAGAGGCCATACGTTTGAACAACGGTGTCCAACAAAGATGCCGCCAGGTAATGTGCTCATTTAAATATGGTTTTAAAACTGTTAAAGTTATACAAAATTAATAATTTAGTTCCTCATTTGAACTAGACACATTTCATGTGCTTAGGTGACACTTGTGGCCAGTGGTTACCATATTGGAAATTTCAGAGAACACTTCCACTATTGAAGAAAGTTCTGCTGGATTACAATGTCTAGGACTTCTAAAAGCAATGGTGAGTCACAGAATTTTTGTCAACATCGAGGTTTGGAGTAGTATGACCAGAAGGCACATTTTGAGAAGAACTTAACAGTTATATAATAGATGCTAGTTTGGCTAGGAAAAAACAATTTAAGTAGACAACTTAAAAGGCTATCATAGAGGGCATAGCCAACATGGTGGCATGAGTAGGACAGTGGGAATCTCCTCCCAAAAACATATATATTTTTGAAAATACAACAAATACAACTAATCCTAAAAGAGAGACCAGAAGACACAGAACAACAGCCAGACTACATCCACTCGTGCGAGAGCCCAGCACTTGGTGCAAGGGGTAAGATACAAGCCCCGGCCCGGCGGGACCTGAGCACACCTCCCCCCAGCTCCCGGCGGGAGGGAGAGGGAGCTCAGGACAGCTAAACACCCAGCCCCAGCCACCCGCACCAGAGCACAGACACAGTGCATGTGTGGAGGGCTGGAAACTAAGGAAACAGGGCAGCAAGACCTATGAGTGGATCCTGAAGCTGATGCCCCCGAGACAAAGAAAAGTGAGTGCTTTTTGAAAGTCTAAAGGGACAGGGACATAACAGCTGGACAGAAACAACAAAGGTCACAGTCCAGTGGCTGGAAATTACAGGGAAAACTGTAACAGCTCTGAGACCCCTCATGGAGGTAAACAGCTAAACAACCACCCTACCCCCCACCGTCCATTACCCCTCCAGGCGCTGCGAAAGCAGAGAAGCAGCCTAAGGCAGGCCATGCCCCCTCAGAAAGGGAGTTTTCTCCATATTGGCGGGGCAAGAAACAAAGACCCAGTCTACACGCAATTTCCCAACACAAGCCACTAGGGGTCGCAGTTGTCCCAGTAAAGAAAGGCCAGTAGCAAGTGAAAAGTTTGGCCCTTCCAGCTGACAGTCAATAGCACCTGTCAACATGAAAAGGCAAAAAAATATGATCCAGACAAGACTAACCCAGACAGCTTTGGCATCTGCTTCATCCTCCCCTGAGAAGGAACCTGGGGAGATAGATTTAACCAGTCTTCCTGAAAAAGAATTCAAAACAAAAGTCATAACCATGCTGATGGACTTGCAGAGAAATATGAAAGAACTAAGGAAGGAGAATACAGAAATAAAACAAGCTCTGGAAGGACTTCAAAACAGAATGGACGAGATGCAAGAGACCATTAATGGACTTGAAAACAGAGAACAGGAATGCAGAGAAGCTGATGCAGAGAGAGATAAAAGGATCTCCAGGAATGAAAGAATTCTAAGAGAGCGGAGTGACCAATCAAAAAGGAACAATATATGCATTATAGGAGTACCAGAAGAAGAAGAAGAGAGAAAAAGAGATAGAAAGTGTCTTTGAAGAAATAATTGCCAAAGACTTCCCCAAACTAGGGGAAGAAATGGCCTCGCAGACCACAGAGGTACACAGAACTCCCATGATAAGGGATTAAAGGAGGGCAACACCAAGACATATAATAATTAAAATGGCAAAGATCAAAGACAAGGACAAAGTATTAAAGGCAGATAGAGAGAAAAAAAAAGGTCACCTACAAAGGAAAACCCATCAGGCTATCATCAGACTTCTCAACAGAAACCCTACAGGTCAGAAGAGAATGGCATGATATACTTAATGCAATGAAACAGAAGGGCCTCGAACCAAGACTACTGTATCCAGCACGAATATCATTTATATATGAAGGAGGGATTAAACAATTCCCAAACAAGCAAAAGTTGAGGGTATTTGCCTCCCACAAACCACCTCTACAGGGCATCCTACAGGTACTGCTCTAGATGGGAGCACTCCTAAAAAGAGCACAGAACAGAACACCCAACATATGAAGAAGGGAGGAGGAGGAATAAGAAGGAAGAGAAATAAAGAATCATTAGACTGCATTTACAATAGCTCAACAAGCCAGTTAAGTTAGACAGTAAGATAGTAAAGAAGCTAACCTTGAACCTTTGGTAACCACAAACTTAAAGCCTGCAATGGCAATAAGTTCATACCTCTCAATAATCACCCTAAATGTAAATGGACTGAATGCACCAATCAAAAGACACAGAGTAATAGAATGGATAAAAAAGCAAGATCCATCCATATGTTGCTTACAAGAGACTCACCTCAAACACAAAGACATGAACAGACTTAAAGTCAAGGGATGGAAAAAGATATTTCATGCAAACAACAGAGAGAAGACAGCAGGTGTTGCAATTCTGGTATCAGAAAAAACAGACTTGAAAATAAAGAAAGTAACAAAAGACAAAGAAGGACATTAAATAATGATAAAGGGCTCAGACCAACAAGAGGATATAACCATTATAAATATATATGCACCCAATACAGGAGCACCAACATACCTGAAACAAGTACTAACAGAACTAAAGGAGGAAATAGAATGCAATGCATTCATTCTAGGAGGCTTCAACACACCACTCACTCCAAAGGACAGATCCACCAGACAGAAAATTGGTAAAGACACAGAGGCAGTGAACAACACACTAGAACAGGTGTACCTAACAGACATCTACAGAACTCTACATCCAAAAGCAACAGGATACACATTCTTCTCAAGTTCACATGGAACATTCTCCAGAATAGACCACATACTAAGCCACAAAAAGAGCCTCAGTAAATTTCAAAAGATTGAAATCCTACCAACCAACTTTTCAGACCACAAAGGCATAAAACTAGAAATAAACTGTACAAAGAAAGCAAAAAGGCTCACAAACACATGGAGGCTTAACAACATGCTCCTAAATAATCAGTGGATCAATGACCAAATCAAAATGGAGATCCAGCAATATGTGGAAACAAAACGACAACAACACTAAGCCCCAACTACTGTGGGACACAGCAAAAGCAGTCTTAAGAGGAAAGTATATCGCAATCCAGGCATATTTAAAAAAGGTAGAACAATCCCAAATAAATGGTCTAATGTCACAATTATCGAAATTGGAAAAAGAAGAACAAAGGAGGCCTAAGGTCAGCAGAAGGAGGAACATAATAATGATCAGAGAAGAAATAAATAAAATTGAGAAGAATAAAACAATAGCAAAAATCAATGAAACCAAGAGCTGGTTCTTTGAGAAAATAAACAAAATAGATAAGCCTCTAGCCCGATTTATTAAGAGGAAAAGAGAATCAACACAAATCAACAGTATCAGAAATGAGAAAGGAAAAATCACGATGGACTGCACAGAATTACAAAGAATTATTAGTGAGTACTATGAAAACCTATATGCTAACAATCTTGGAAACCTAGGAGAAATGGACAACATCATAGAAAAACACAACCTTCCAAGACTGACCTAGAAAGAAACAGGAAAATCTAAACATACTAATTACCAGCAACGAAATTGAAGTGGTAATCAAAAAACTACCAAAGAACAAAACCCCCGGACCAGATGGATTCACCTCAGAATTTTATCAGACATACAGGGAAGACATAATACCCATTCTCCTTAAAGTTTTCCAAAAAGTAGAAGAGGAGGGGATTCTCCCAAACTCATTCTATGAAGCTAACATCACCCTAATACCAAAACCAGGCAAAGACCCCACCAAAATAGAAAACTACAGATCAATATCCCTGATGAACGTAGATGCAAAAATACTCAACAAAATATTAGCAAACCAAATTAAAAAATACATCAAAAGGATCGTACACCATGACCAAGTGGGATTCATCCCAGGGATGCAAGGATGGTACAACATTCGAAAGTCCATCAACATCATCTACCACATCAACAAAAAGAAAGACAAAAACCACATGATCCTTTCCATAGATGCTGAAAAAGCATTTGACAAAGTTCAACATCCATTCATGATAAAAACTCTCAGCAAAATGGGAATAGAGGGCAAGTACCTCAACATAATAAAGGTCATCTATGACAAACCCACAGCCAACATTATATTGAACAGCGAGAAGCTGAAAGCTTTTCCTCTGAGATCGGGAACTAGACACGGATGCCCACTCTCCCCACTGTTATTTAACATAGTACTGGAGGTCCTAGCCACGGCAATCAGACAAAACAAAGAAATACAAGGAATCCAGATTGGTAAAGAAGGAGTTAAACTATCACTATTTGCAGAAGTCATGATACTATACATAAAAAACCCTATAGACTCCATCCCAAAACTACTAGATCTGATATTGGAATACAGCAAAGTTGCAGGATACAAAATCAACACACAGAAATCTGTGGCTTTCCTATACACTAACAATGAGCCAACAGAAAGAGAAATCAGGAAAACAACTCCATTCACAATTGCATCAAAAAAAATAAAATTCCTAGGGATAAACCTAACCAAAGAAGTGAAATACTTATACTCTGAAAACTACAAGTCACTCTTAAGAGAAATTAAAGGGGACACTAACAGATGGAAACTCATTCCATGCTCGTGGCTAGGAAGAATTAATATCGTCAAAAAGGCCATCCTGCACAAAGCAATATACAGATTTGATGCAATCCCTATGAAACTACCAGCAATATTCTTCAATGAACTGGAACAAATAATTCAAAAATTCATATGGAAACACCAAAGACCCCAAATAGCCAAAGCAATCCTGAGAAAGAAGAATAAAGTAAGGGAGATCTCACTCCCCAACTTCAAGCTCTACTATGAAGCCATATTAATCAAGACAATTTGGTACTGGCACAAGAACAGAGCCACAGACCAATGGAACAGACTAGGGAATCCAGACATTAACCCAGACATATATGGTCAATTAATATTTGATAAAGGACCCATGGACATACAATGGCGAAATGACAGTCTCTTCAACAGATGGTGCTGGCAAAACTGGACAGCTACATGTAGGAGAATGAAACTGGACCATCGCCTAACCCCATATACAAAAGTAAACTCAAAATGCATCAAAGACCTGAATGTAAGTCATGAAACCATTAAACTCTTGGAAAAAAATGTAGGCAAAAACCTCATAGACATAAACATGAGTGACCTCTTCTTGAACATATCTCCCCGGGCAAGGAAAACAACAGCAAAAATGAACAAGTGGGACTATATTAAGCTGAAAAGCTTCTGTACAGCAAAATACACCATCAATAGAACAAAAAGGAACCCTACAGTATGGGAGAATATATTTGAAAATGACAGATCCGATAAAGGCTTGAAATCCAGAATATATAAAGAGCTCATACACCTCAACAAACAAAAAATGAATAACTCAATTAAAAAATGGGCAGAGGAACTGAACAGACAGTTCTCCAAAAAAGAAATACAGATAGCCAACAGACACATGAAAAGATGCTCCACATCACTGATTATCAGAGAAATGCAAATTAAAACTACAATGAGGTATCACCTCACACCAGTAAGGATGGCTGCCATCCAAAAGACAAACAACAACAAATGTTGGTGAGGCTGTGGAGAAAGGGGAACCCTCCTACACTGCTGGTGGGAATGTAAATTAGTTCAACCATTGTGGAAAGCAGTATGGAGGTACATCAAAATGCTCAAAACAGACTTACCATTTGACCCAGGAATTCCACTCCAAGGAATTTACCCTAAGAATGCAGCAATCAAGTTTCAGAAAGGCAGATGCACCCCTATGTTTATCGCAGCACTATTTACAATAGCCAAGAATTGGAAGCAACCTAGATGTCCATTGATAGATGAATGGATAAAGAAGATGTGGTACATATACACAATGGAATACTACTCAGCCATAAGAAAAGGGCAAATCTTACCATTTGCAGCAACACGGATGGAGCTGGAGGATACTATACTCAGCGAAATAAGCCAAGCAGAGAAAGAGAAATACCAAATGATTTCACACATCTGTGGAATATAAGAACAAAGGAAAAACTGAAGGAACAAAACAGCAGCAGAATCACAGAACTCAAGAATGGACTAACAGGTCCAAAGGGAAAGGGACTGGGGAGGATGGGTGGGTAGGCAGGGACAAAGGGGTGGGGGGAGTGGAAGGGGGGTATTAAGATTAGCATGCATGGGGGGGCGGGAGAAAGGGGAGGGCTGTACAACACAGAGAAGCCAAGTAGTGACTCTACAACATTTTGCTATGCTGGTGGACAGTGACTGTAAAGGGATTTATAGGGGGAACCTGGTATAGGGGAGAGCCTAGTAAAGATAATATTCATCAGGTAAGTGTAGATTAATGATAACAAAAAAATAAAAAGCAGTTCCTGTGTGGTGACCTTCAATGAGCTCTACACAATGGAATAAAGGCCATATAAAAGGGTAGGCAAAGGATTTGTTTGTGCTTATACAGAGGATCAAAGCCTAATTTGGCTACCCTGAAAATGAACTAAGATAGGATATGAAAAAGAACTTCCAACATCAGCATTCTCTGGAAGACTCATGCAGAAGATGATCATCAAAAAACTCCAACAAAGATCCATGCACTGCTACAGGTGTAGATGCACTCATCCCACCGGTTCCTGTACTTGCCATGGGAATGAAGAAGAAGATATCTAAGCTGTCCTGTGCATACAGTAAAACAACAAATTTGACTGGATCTACGCTGTTGGAACTCAACCAAGAATTAGGAGAAGTGCAAGTTGCAGCGCTCCATAATCTTACAACTACAGACTATTTACTGTTAAAAGAACATATGGGATGTAAACAGTCCCCAGGAATGGGTTGTTTTAAATTGTCTGATTTCTCTCAGACTGTTCAAGTTCAGTTGGACAATATCCACCATATCATAGATACGTTTTCACAAATGTCTAGGGTGCCTAACTGGTTTTCTTGGTTTCACTAGAGATGGCTGGTAATTATAGGTATGCTTTGGTTATGTAACTGTATTCCTATTATGTTAATGTGTGTGCCCAATTTAATTAGTAGTTTAAAACCTATACATGCTGAAGTTACTCTACAAGAAGATATGTCAAAGAAATAATCAATCTTCCCATATTTTCTTCCGCCTGCAACTTCTATAACTTTACTTCTTCCTTCCTAATTACAACCCCTAAATAGAATTCATGCCTGTTATCGAATTTACCATGTATCACAATTCTTCCAAATGGTAAAGATACCTCAAGACAAATGCTGGGCATCGAAGCCACAGGGCATAAATATGCAAAGAAGTAAAAAACTAACCCTTTCAAACAATAAGGCTTCTCTCTCACTTACCAACTTTACATTTCCCTGTATGTCCCCGGAAGATGACTGGTTAGCCAGAGACAGGTAAAATTCCTCAAGGGAGGAACAACCTAAGACAGGCACAGTTGCAGGGGGGCCATCAGATGAGAAATTGGGGATCAACAGAGGTGAGGCTTAGAACCTCCCCCCTGTTTCTGTGAGAAATCTGCTGCATCCGTGGATGTCTTATTGCCCTTGTCTAGCTTGGATTAACACATAGTCTACAGGCACACACCTGATCATCTACATTTGCTCTCTTACAACACTAAACTACGTTTTCTACCTTTATCTTGCATCTACCTACCACTTCAGCATTTTATTAAAAATAATAATAATAAAGAGAGAAATGTGGTATCCACATATAAATCAAGTATAAAAATCAAACAAATATTCATATTTGAACTGTTTATAGTTCATAATGCATGATCAAAACCCAAAGTTTCTGTGATGACTGCCCTTGTATTATTCACCATGTAACTTATTCACTATGTAAGAATTTGTTCTCCATGTAAGAACTTGTTCGTTATGCTTCAGAAGATTGGAGACTGACGAAAATTAGGACTGGGGTGGATTAATGATTATACATTGAACATTGAGTCCCCTATTACAGAATTTTATTGTTGTTAGCAACCATTTGATCAATAAATAGGAGAGATGCTCTCAAAAAAAAAAGTACACACTTCCAATTGTAAAATAAATAAGTAACCGGGATGTAACGTATAGCATAAGGAATATAGTCAAAATATTGTAACAACTTGGTATGGTGATAGCTGGTACCTAGAATTATCATTTATATAAATGTTGAATCACTGTGTTGTACACCTGAAACTAATGTAATACTGTGTGTCAACTACCCTTCAATAAAAAATAATTATAAAAAAAAAATAGGCTATTGTAGCCTCTAAGAAAAAAGTTGTAATAGATGGAGATGAGAGAAGTGGACAGAATTACATGAATTCTAACAGCTAAAACAAATAAGATGTAGTGATGGATTGCATTTGGGTATTGATAGAGGGATTTTTTAGCTTCAAATTTCGAGATGGTCCTTCACTGACAGGGGGAAAAAGTGGGTGCATATACAGATACCTCTTCTAAGTTTATCAAAGTTAAATTAAATGTAGATAAAAGTTACTGTTATGATCATGTAGCAACTCAGGAATCCAGATTTCTCTTTCAGAATGCATTTCCAGCTGTCTCAAATTGGTTTATGATTATTACTTGTGTTGAAAGCATTGATATTGCTTTATATTTTATCTTCATTTTGTGTTAAACAATACATGAATTTCTTTTAACTTTTTATGTACCAATTCAATACTTTGTTTGAAGGCAGCTGACAGTTTCAGTGAAAAACAGTATAATCTCATTTCTTCTTATTTATCCAGCTGAGATGAAATATCAGTCGAGCAGAACGTGAGTTTTTAAAATGTATACCAGCATTTATGTAAAGTTAAGAAAGTCGTTTATTACCTAAGAGTGAGATTGCCAAAAAAACATAATTTCATTGTAAATGCCATAGCAAATTCTTCATTTCTTAACAAATGTCTTTCTTTTCTAGTTCTTTGAGAAAATAGAGGCTACCTTTCATTCAGAGGTTCTGTTGTTTCATCCTATTATTTAACCTAATGTCCTATTAATTATCAAGAATGGGCAACTTTGCCCCCAAACCTTAACATTCTGAAGTTAAGACACGTCTTTTTTCACTTTACCTCATTATCTTCTCATAGTATTTCTTAAACAAACTTTTTCACAAGATTACAGAAATGTCCCAACTCATGTGAAAAATCATGGTTGAAAACTACTGCTTTAGTAAACTATTATTCTTGTCATTAGAAAAAGTACCAACTACATACATGGTTGGTACAACTAATATGCACATTTAATGAGAATTCAGAAATATCCCATTAATGAAGCATTATAAAGATGGATATAAAAATGAATTAAATTATGGTCATTTCAGACATTTAGGCAAACAAATAATTTCATAGAACTAATAAAACTTATGCTTTATGGTTTATGTCAGAGTTTTTTATCAATAAAAAGTCATCAACTTTGTTTAACATCTTTGAAATGCATGTTTCTTTAAAATACTTTAACTGAATTCATTTATATAGATGAAACATAAAAACTGCATTTGAATATTGTTAATTTCCTGACTGTTTTTAAATCCAGATGGCAAAAATGCCTTAGCACTAAATTTCACAATACTGTTGTCATAAATTTAAATTTATACAATTATAAATTATATTTATGGAAAGAATACAACAATCAAATACAATTTAGAGCCTATTTTTCTAATAATATATAAAAATTTACTTGGATGGGTGTTTTAAAAGGTGTAGAATGTATTCAGAGATTGAGAAATATAACAGTCAACAACTCAAATCAAAATTTATCAGAAATATAATTCACACACTAGATTTTACAAACTTAAATAAAAAGGTTACTTCTAATGTTTAGGTTTTTATTCTCAAAAGATTTAAATGAACAAGAGTGATCCCCAGACAGCAGCCAGGTTAATAACACCGCATTGTGTTAGTCTCATGTTGTCCTCAAGGAGTGATGTTAAAAAAACAGTGTGAGAGCAGTATTCAAAGACAATTATGGAACTATTCAAATTATAGGGAATGTGCAATAGCTATTTGAATTAGCAAATTTAAGTGGGTGTCTTTTTTTTTCAAATGTCCCTTAATGCTAATAAGCAAGAAGAAAATGGTCCTGGAGCTCCACTAATCAAGAGTTGTCAATGGTGGGTCAAAAGAACTAAGTAATCGAGTCAAATTTTATACACTTAGTAATAAGCAGGAGATTATTATGTATGATTTTATCTTAATTGGTTTTGAAAATTAATTGGGTGGTAACAAAAGCTGGCATAAAGCTTTTCATTTGAATAGAACAATTAAAAACCCCAAAGGGCTCGGAGTTGATGATAACCACTTTTCTGGATTAGCTCCTAGCTATAAAATCAAAGGAGATTTATTATTTATCTGAAAATTGAGTTAATGTTAATGACTAATGTATATTACTTAGCTGAGAACATTTCTACTTTTCAAAGCATGTTTCTTTGGTCAAGGTCAAGAATGTATAAAACTGGCATAATAGTGACTTCCATGACAACATTTTTCCTCATTTACATCAAAATTGGAAAATATATAATGAAAGTGGCAGAACATAGTATTTATTACCTTATATCCAATAACTGAACTCTTTTTTTTTTTTGGTCATCTGTAGTATCTTCCATGCTAAGAACAATATTGAGCTCAAATTAGAAGAACAATCACTTCTATATTTACCTGCTTTGATAAGGTTAAAATTATGTATGTTAGCCTTTCCTAAGTTTAATTTGTGAAACTTTCAAGTTGTCTCTTAATATAGTAAAAAATGGAAATATGTATCCTAACCATGGTATTTGTTTTAGATAAAATATTTTGGGATGAACCCTAGTTTGTTAGCAACTGAGGGATAGAGTTCATTCTCAATCATGTTAATATTAAAACTGATCATTTATTTCCAAAATCCTAAATATTAAGAAAATATTTAAGGTTATGGAATAATACTTAGTCACAAGTGACATTTATCTATTCACAGAAAGACACAATCACTTGTATTTCTATAGGTAGGCATAATTGGTTAATATTCAATAGGAATTGTTAAGTTTTCTCCCAACCTTTAACAACTAATTTCTTGTCAGATATTGCAAACTCATTTTGCCTACATTTTATCTTGCTGGTGTTCAAAAAGGAGTGGCAATGTTTTTGTATGTCACCAGATTGTTAAGCAGATTATTTAGAGCAAATTCCAAATGCTTTAGGTACTTTCAAGAATGAAATGAAAGGATTAGTCTAGCTTTTGTTTGTTTTGCTTTAATACCCAATGTGAATTCTTTTTCCTATAAAGATATGGAATAAAAAAAAGATTTTAAAGTGAAAAATATTTCTTTTAAATTGGTTGTATATCTTCCCACTTTAAAATAAGTTTGCAAAAATTCATTTTATATAATATTAATATTCCTCAATTATATAAGTAATGAATCAGTTATTTAACTAAGTAAATATTATCTTACACTCACACTGACAAAATATTGGGATCCAATGACAATTGAAGTATAATATCTAAACAGATGGAAATAATAAATAAAACAAGAGAATGAACAGAATAAAGAACAGAAAGTATATTTTCTCAAAAAGAAACGCTGGATTTTGTCTTTTGAAACATGTTCCAAATTGGTAAACTTTCTATATTCACCAAGAGTTTTTGTTTTCATGTTTTTGTAGCTGTTCAGTCTTTGACAAGCTTTTTGTGGCTAAGGAAGTTTAACGTTACTTCAAAATTCTCTGAGCAACTCACAGATATGATCAAAATATACTGCCATAGTATCAAAAATGTTGAAGAAGTATGACTTTAAAGTTGTGCCAAGAAACCTAGCCACTGACTGTCTTTCTTTCATTATCAAACAGAGTTATACACTACCTGCCTTTGGACTAGGCAATTCCATAGATACTTCTCATATAACTTCTTAATGCAAAAGTTTTAGACCAGAAAATACTTTTCTCACTCTGGGGAAGTAACATGATATAAGAAGAAAAAAATCGTATGCAAAAACAAGAGAAGTGTCTCTGCCATTAACCAAAAAATAATGACAACTCTCCACTATCTGGTCTTTATATCCAGAAAACGGTAACCCTTGAGACTTTGTTCCTTCTGTAGATTAACAATTTATTAATATGATTTCATCAACAGTGCTGTTTTTTAAAGACTTATTTGTGTTGGAAATAAAGGAGTATCTATTTGGTTTGGTTTCCTATCCTTGATACTTTATTGGTTCCAGTTTATCTAGAGGAGTCTGAGAATTCAATATTCAAGAAATATGCTGTAAAAAGCATCCCATTGGTAACTTTATTTTGCCTACATTACAGAATTCCACCAGAGAGATGAGGCATTTCTCATCTATTTCATAGTTATCAGTTTTATTTTGATTCATAGAACTGATCACAGTTAGTATTTATATACTGGTGTAATTTCTCCATTAATATCACTAGACTGAGGGTAGGTTAGATGTTTGTTTTGCTCAGCAAAATATCTTTGGATACTGATACAATAATTGGAATATAATATATTCTTTTAATGAAAACTTGCTAGTTGAACAAACTGATGAATTAATGATCTATTAGAAGGAATAGAGCAAGAAAAGATTCCAATATATACCAAAAAAATCCCTGTAAACAGTTTGCTTTTAGACTCACAGGATCACAAAGTTGAACACATATAGATAGGTAGATAGATAGATAGATAGATAGATAGATAGATAGATAGATAGATAGATAGATAGAGAATATAATTAAAGTTGAAAGTATTTTTTGATAAATTACTGGAAAATTAGGAATAATCCATATTGAAATGTCAAGAACTCTTTATCCTGCCTTTATTTGAAGTACAATTTAGAAAACCATGGTGATTAGAGAATATCTTGTATTTCATCATAAAGAAAAAAATGATATAAAGCTCTGTGAGATTCTACTATAGTTAAATTCAATAAGTGGTTTTAAGAAATTGCTCTAAAAAGTTTTTGAAAGGTTACCACATGGAAGCCAAAGGACTGATGTAATAAAATACCACATAGTGCACAATAAAAATGTCTTTTTGTTGACCCTCTTAAAGCTATTACTCACAGAGTACTCAGCAAATCTTGTTAAAGCCTTGCTACTAAGGTCTTTGTGAGGGAAACTTTCTTTTATAAATTCATTTACTAGCAGCCTGTCCTGATGGGCTAACACAATAAAAATATAGCCTGGGATGGGATCCAGCATAGGCCGACTTGGAGGAGCTCTGGACCGGAGTCTCCTCCTATCTATGGCTCTATGACTGGGAAAGTGAGAAGGGGCTAAAAATTAGAAAATGTGTATTTTCATCCTGCTCTCCTGTTCCATATTTATGTTTATTTTAGATACAGGCATGGTTGTCTCTAACCATCTAAAGGTAAGTATGTGAAAGCTCTTTGGACTACAATCTCATAAATATTGTATTTGTGAGGGTAAGGGCCTCATTCTTTTCTCTGTGGGTTCAAATTCCATATTTTCTATGTATAAAAATATTTGCTGTTTTTGGACAAAATATTAGTAGCTAGGGTGAATACAACTCAACCAGTTAACAGCTGTTACTTAACTTTCACATTCATAAAAAGGTAATGAAATGGTACTAAACAGATTTGTGCTGAGAGTCCCATGTGCTGATGTATGTATCTAATACTTGGAACAATAAATACATGGCGTATAGTAAAAGCTCAATACATGTTCATTATTATTATTTCTATCATAGAATTTAAAACTGAATCTGTGCCCTCTAAAATCACACAATAATTTAAAAAGAAAATGACAATTTCAAAATAACAATATATAAGCTGAAGAAATGTCACCAGGTACATACAGTTAATTGCCAAATGAACTGATTGTTTAAGATTGTTACAGGAGAGCAGGGGATGGAGTGACTGGCCAGGGTGGGGCAGTCACCAAACTGTTTTTACAAAGGTCAGTTTTGACTAGGGCTGACTGGTAAAATTAGTGAATTTGTGAATACTGGTCTCTTCCTCTGTTAAAAGTTTATGGCAAATATTTGCTTAAAACTATATTTTAGCTTGTATATTGGGTCATATATTTAGCAAAATATTGGGACAATTACATCAATAGATAAAAACATGTCAAAAGTGTAGTGAAAATACACTCTAGATGAATATTCTGAATAAGCTACTACAAAAAAAAGTCAAATGTCATTTTTCTGATGGGTGTCTAAGAAAGATTGGTAGACTACTCTTCTGAAGCTGCTACAAATACTGGCTTCCTGGTGTTGCAGGACACCGCCACTCAACCACCACCGAAAGACCCTGAAAGAGAAATAGCAACAAAAAGTCAGTGTGACATTTAATTTATTACTAGTGAGACCTGTTAAAACTGAGCATCCTTTTGCTTAGACCCTTCTCCATTAATCTCAGAAATCACACTTGGCTGGACTTGGAGGATGGAGAGCAGGGCAGATAGAGGCACAGAGAAAGCATTTGCTTAGCATCAGTGAATTAAACAGTCCGGCTGCCTTCTGTGGGCTTTCTTAGGTCTGGGCAGTCCAACTACAGCTGCCACCATGTGGGAGAAACATGAGGAGAAATAAATGTCACAGTCTAGCCTAGGTTCTTAGTACCAGGAGAATCAGCTATGGGAGGAGAGGGGTCTTTTCTCTCTTGGAAAATATGTTCCCAGACACTGGAGATTGGCTCAGCTAATCACAGGGTCTAGAATCTAAGCAGTGTCTGTCAGGAATTCTTGTGAGAGTCTGCCGGTAGAACTAGGGGGAGAGTCTTCCACTGAGAAATTCCTTGCCTTAGCAAGGGCAGTAAAGTAACAATGAAAATAATCATTCTTTGATGAGGCCGAGATACAAATTTTATTTACCTAATGGAAATCTAAGAAAAGCTACAACCAAGCTCATTTCCAAGTTTGTATTACTTTGTGCAAATGACGATGAAGGGCATATTTGTGGCATTTTATGTTTGGGGAAAAACTGAGAGGTTCCTGTCATAGTCAAAAGGATTAACTAAAGTGGCTCACATTACAAACAGCCTGAAAACATTTGGTAACAGTTCATTTTAGAAGTCACTTAAAAAAATTACAGTATTTTTCAGCTTCCCAAGAAGCTGAAATATGGAATACAAGCTCAAACTTTTCTGTATATAATGAAAGAAATGGTGGAAAATGGCATGTTTATGAACTCTACAGAAAGTCCTTATTTTTCTGGTACTAATCTTGCTTTCCACCCCGTCCTCCACCCCCCCACATGGGCTACAAACATTTTGTGAAATTGTCAGATCTACCACCAAGTAGATGGAAATCCAAAACAAAAAAAAAAATTGCCAAAATTTTGAAGAGAAAAAAATACACATTCCAAAGAGAAATTAATTGCACGTTCTAAATTGTTGATAACAGTGGTGAGAAAAAGATGCTACTTTATTGATTTATTCAAAGCTGCCAAAACATTATTGGAGACATTGATAAAAAGTAACTACATTTGCAATTTAAATGCCACAAACTATTTCATTTTTAGCTCTTCTTCTTTTATTTCTCAGGGAAATTCATTCCTCGTTTCAGCTCGGCTGGGCTGATTGCTGCTTGCCTTCATAATATACCATTTGGAATGATTTAAATGCACTTTCTTAAAACAGAAAAAAGACAAATGGAGTTTTTTTTTAAGCCCACACACATTGGTATGTTTTGACATGCAATTCTTTACTCAAATTCATTATAAAATTTTGTTTCAAGTCGTTGAGTTTTAAAATTTGGAAATGTGGGGAGGAGGAGAAAGGAAAGGATTTGACTTACAGTATGAAATAGTTCACAGAGAAGTCTTTCTGGGTTTCATTTTAATTAACCTGCCTTCATTTTTATTGTTGTATTATTCAGTTGCACTTTATGGTACCACTTAGACAGTAAACTTTTCACACATCTGCAGGGAGTGATAACAGTGACTTTAATTTAAATTGAAACCATCAGTACAATTTAGAGATAGCTGCACTGCTAAGAATATCTGCTACAACAGCATATAACAGGAGATCTTTTTTTTTTTTTCAAGAGCCCTATAGAAATACTGGAAGTTATTTTGAGAATTTTTACCTTTTTTTAATGTGAAACTGTTCATTTATATTAGGATTTGGAGACCTTTAAGAAACTAAGTACGTTTTCTTTATTCTCAACTAATTTGCCCAGCTTCTGTATGGCTAGACTAATCCCCAGCTATTAGAGCTATACTGATTATTTGGAATTGTTAGTTTAATTTTCATTGAAAAACATGGATTTTAATTATGTCTTATAAATAATATTCTTCAAATGAGTTTGGTTAGTAAATACATAATTAAGCAGGTAGTGAAACAAAAGAAATATAATTTCCAGAAAAATTGGGGGATTAAAAACAAATAATATGAGTCAATTAAATAGCTTTCTGTAAAAAATAATTATGATGTGGTTCATCTACTTGCAATATTGTTTCACATATATCTGGAGTTTTAGACCATTGTAAGTTCATCAAGATCCCATGTTTTATTGTACAACCATATATCATATTAATATTAGCTTTATCTGGATTCCTTCACCCTTAAGATTTCAAGCATACTGTTATTTATTTGAATATTGGCTTGAGTTTCTTCAAATCACTTCTATTCTGATGTAGACAAGGAATATGTTTTCATTGCTTTAGTCCTACAATGTATCCATTGAATTTAATGAACTGAAAAAAGTGAAGTAAATAGATTTTAATCCATAAATATATTGTTAACTATAAACTAATGAAAAATATTACTAGATAACAGCAATATGTGGAAAGTATTCAAATAATCCAGAAAACAGCACCTCAGCAAATGACTTATTTTATATATATATATATATATGTATGTATTATTTTACATGATATTAAATTTTAATATAAAATGGACTTATTGTGAAAACAATAAGTGACCCCACACACACCATGTGTACTAATCATAATACCCCTGAATCCCCTTGTCCCTCCCTCCCCACTCCCGCAAACCCTCCCCTTTGGTAACCGCTAGTCCCTTCTTGGAGTCTGTGAGTCTGCTGCTGTTTTGTTCCTTCAGTTTTTCTTTGTTGTACTCCAAAAATGAGGGAAATCATTTGGAACTTGACTTATTTCACTGAGCATAATACCATCTAGCTCCATCCACATTGTTGCAAATGGTAAGATTTGTTTTCTTCTTATGGCTGAATAATATTCCATAGTGTGTATGTGCCACATCTTGTTTATCCATTCATCTACTGATGGACACTTAGGTTGATTTCATATCTTGGCTATTGTAAACAGTGCTATGATAAACATAGAGGTGCATATGTCTTATTGAATCTGGGATCTTGTTTTCTTTGGGTAAATTCCAAGAAGTGGAATTCCTGGGTCAAATAGTATTTGTATCTTTAGTTTTTTGAGGAATCTCCATATTGCTTTCCACAATGGTTGAACAAATTTACATTCCCACCAGCAATGTAGGAGGGTTCCTCATTCTCTGTGTCCTTGCCAGCATTTGTAGTTCCTTGTCTTTTGGATATTGACCATCCTAACTGCTATGAGGTGGTATCTCATTGCGGTTTTAACATTTACATTTCCCTGATAATTAGCAACTTGGAGCATCTTTTCATGTGCCTATTGACCATCTGAATTTCTCCTTCAGAAAAGTGTCTGTTCATATCCCCTGCCCATTCTTTAGTAGGGTTATTTGCTTTTTGGGTGTTGAGGCATGTGAGCTCTTTGTATATTTTGGATGTTAATCTCTTATTGGATATGTCATTGATGAATATATTCTCCCATACTGTAGGATGCCTTTTTGTTCTACTGATGGTGTCCTTTGCTGTACAGAAGATTTTTAGTTTGATGTTGTCCCATTTGTTCATTTTTGCTTCTGTTTCCCTTACCCAAAGAGACGTATTCAGGAAATATTGCTCATGTTTATATTTTAGAAATTTTTGCCTATATTTTCTTCTAACAGTTTTATGGTTTCATGACTTATATTCAGGTCTTTGATCCATCTCAAGTTTACTTTTGTTTCTGGAGTTAGAGAATAATTCAGTTTCATTCTCTTAACATGTAGCTGTCCAGTTTTGCCAACACCAGTTATTGAAGAGGCTGTCATTTTCCCATTGTATATCCATGGCTCCTTTATCATATATTAATAGACCATATATGCTTGGATTAATATCTGGACTCTCTAGTCTGTTCCATTAATCCATGAGTCTGTTCTTGTGCCAGTACCAAATTGTCTTGATTACTGTGACTTTGTAGTAGAGCTTGAAGTTGGGGAGCATAATCCCCCTGCTTTATTGTTCCTTCTCAGGATTGCTTTGGCTATTTGGGGCCTTTTGTGGTTCCATATGCACTTTAGAATTATTTTTTCTAGTTTGTTGAAGAATGCCATTGTATTTTGATAGGGATTACATTGAACCTGTTGATCGTTTTAGGAAGGATGGCCATTTTGACAATATTAATTCTTCCTATCCAGGAGCATGTGATATATTTCCATTTATTGGTATCTTCTTTAGTTTCTCTCATGATGTCTTGTAGTTTTCAGGATGACTTATAGTATATTTAAAGTCTATTTAACTATGAACCAGATATACACATAAAAATATCAGCAACTAAAACACAAAGTAATAAATCACAACATTGTGCTGTGCACAGAATTAAGTATTGTCTAATATTCATTCACTGAATATTTACTATTATTATATTCTAATTATTATTTTTGAGGCTGATGAATATTTTTCTTTTTTTGTGTGTGTGCATATGTGAAAGCACTAGAAAGAAAATAAAGTAGTTTAAGAACTGAGGAAAGTTGAGGAGTTGCAATTGTTAGTAAAATTTTAGGGAAGGACCGAAACCATTTAAGCAGAAATCTGGAAAAAGTGAAAGAATGAGTCAAAGGAGTATATGGAATATCATACAAAGTGTTCATTGCATAGTATGGATGCACTGTAAAAAATACTAGAGATGGAAAAGTACTCTGTTAACAGTGATATTTTAGAAGGTGCTAAAAATTAATAGGTTGTGGATAAATGAAGAGGGGAGGGGATAACTTTCCAGATGTGAGATACAAACTACAGAAGCTGAGAGAGAGGTGTTAGTTTAGTCACCACAGAGATTCACTCTGTGATAAGGTTTCTGGTGAAGGAACACAAGGAAAATCAGAAGACAGGAAGCCAAGTGACAGATCCAGAACTCATGAGCAAAGGAGGAAGAGTTGAACTTCAGACTTAGTGAGAAGGCTTGAACAGCCAAGTGACAAGAGTGTAAGAAGAATGGGGTAGGTGGGAATCATGTGGCTCTTCTAAGACAGTTTACATGATCTCCTCTCAGTGCTAAGAATTTTTTTGATCCCTGCTCCAATGCTGTCATTTGCATTTTTTAAGATATAAAAAATGTTAAGTGTATAGCTCAATAAGTCTTTAATCCATGCAATTAATAATCAAATCAAGATACAGAATATTCCCAGCGCACCTCAAAGACTTCATCATGTACCTCTCCATCAACATCCACCCCAGAAGTAACCACTTTATATCCCAAACTCCAAGTTTGTTTGCCTGTTCTTGAAGTTTGTATAAATGGAATCATACAAAGTATACTCTGTTCCTTTCATGTAAAATAATAATGTAAGATACGTCCTGTTGTTTTTAATTTGATTTAATTTTATTCTATTTAATTTTATTCTTTTATTACCATATATTGTTCCATTGTGTGAAAATGGCAAGGTCTGTTTATCCCATTTATTACTGAAAGATATTTCGATTGCTTCCAAGTATGGGTTATTATGGATAATGTCCATGGTAAACATCTTCATACTCTTGATGAACACAAGCATTTGTTCCTGTTGATATATTCCCAGGTGTGGAATTGCTGAATACAAGGTTTGGCATAAATTTAGTTTTAGCAAGTATTGTTAGCTTTCCAATATGTATAAATATGTACTTCTATCAACTATGTATGTGAGTGTAAACTGCTTCACATTTTTCCTTTTCCATTTGTTTATTTTAGCCATTCTGTACTGGTACCTTCTTGTGGTTTAGATTTGCAAATCTCAGATGACAAATAATGTTGAGCATGTTTTTATGTTTATTGTTTATTTGGATATCTTTTTTTATTTCTTTGGCAATTCCTTTACTGTGCTGTATGGATTTTTCTTATTAACTTGAAAGAGTGCTTTTCATATTCTGGATATGGTTAGTTTGTTAGGACTACTTGAAGTTCTTTTTTTAAATTAACTCAATTTTTTTAAAAACTCAAGTATAACTGACATTTAACATAGTTTCAGATGTATGGCATAACAGTTTTATGTATTTACATATTATGAAATGATCACCACAGTAAATCTAGTTAACTAAATTACATAGTTTTTTCTTGTGAAAAGAACTTTAAAGATATACTGTCCTAGCAACTTTCAAATATACATTACAATGTTGTAAGCTATAGTCACCATGGTCCATTATAGTACACTATATATACATTACATCTCCAGGAATTTATTTTATAATGAAACTTTTATCTTTTGACCATTCTTTCTAACTGAAATTCTTAATTCAAGTAAAGTCTAATTTTCCACATTTTCTTTTATCTGTAAGGTTTTTTGTTTCTTGTTTAAGAGATCTTTGTCTACCTCAATATCAAAAAATATTTTCCTATGTTTCCTCCTAGAAGTTTTATGGCTTCACATTTTACATTTTGCTGTTATGATCCTTTTGAATTTCGTTTTTGTGTCATGGGTGAGGTAGAAGTCAAGGTACATTTTTCAAGTTGGATATCAAATTGACCCAGCACCATATACTGTAAAGAGCTTTTTTAAATAAATTGAAGTGATGATATTGCCATAGACCAAATATGCCATGTACATATTTGTTTCTGATCTATTTTGTTCTGCTGATCTATTTATCCCTTCTTGCCCAAACTGTTGTTCTATACCAAGTCTTTATAGCCAGTATTTTAAGTCTTCTAGATTTGTTCTTTCATATTGCCTACTTCCTTGGAGTTTCTGTATGTATTTCACAATCAACCATCCAATTTCTACAATAAAAAAAAAGATTTTTTTTTTGGAGAAGATTGATGTATTAATGAGATTTAGTGTCCCAGTCTATTAACGTGCTATATCTCTCCATTTTACTTAATTTCTTTCACTATCTTATAGTTTTCAGGACAAAGGACTCATCTTTCATGAAATTTACTCTGAAGAATGTAATGCTGTTTGGAAATTTGTCAAAGGGAGTTATTTTAATTATTTTCTTTGGAGCTATTTTTTGCTGGAAGCTGTTTGCATATTGATCTTGAATTTGACAGTTACTGGAATTACATATGAATTATAAAAATTGCAAATTATTTTGGATTTTCCACAAATAAGTCAATAGCATATACTGAAACTTTAAAATATTTATGCCTTTTAAGTATTTATTTTTCTAACTGTTACTCTGGTGAAGATTTCCAACAGACTGTCAATTAGTATTTTGCTTTTCATTTCAGGGTATATTAAAAATATCACAGTTATCTATGACTTCTCCTTTAGGATTTTTAGTAGATATCTTTTGTCAGATAAGGAAATTTATTCTTAGTTTGCTCATAGTTTCAATCATGAATGTTAAAACTAACCAATTTTTTTCTATTTATAGAAAAATTAATGTGCATTTCCTTTTTATACTATTAATGTATTAATTACATGGATTAATTTTGCTTGTTATACCAAATTTAAATTATTGCAATTAACCTCATTTATTTTTGATATATTATTCATTTCATATATTTTTTATTTCTATTTGTTCTTGTGTTTAGAAAGTTTGTCTGAGTTACTGAGAGACATTGTTCTGTAATTTTGTATTTTGTAATGTCCTTGTCAGGTTTTATATCAGGGTATTTTGGTTTTATGGAACAAGTTGAGAAGCTTCTCTCTTTTGCTATTCTCTGAAATAGCTGTATAAGATTTGTCTTATTTATTTCTTAAAAGTATGGGAGAATTCACCAGCAAAGTTACCTGGACCTGAAATTTTGTTTAGTGGAAGATTCTTTTACATTAATTCAATTTATTTAATAGATTTAATAGACTCAAATTTTCTATTTCTTGTATCAGTTTTGTCAAGCTGCTTTTCAAGGAATATGTCCATTTCATTTATAGTTTCAAATTTATTGGCATACAATTGCTTGTAATCTTACTAATGACTGAAATATCAGTAGTGGTATTCCCTTTTTTGTTTTTAATCTTGATTATTGATTATTTGTATTTCCTTTTCTTGTTTATTACTAGAGTTTAATAAATTTTATTATTATTTCAGAACTAACCTCTGGCTTTATAGATATTTCTCACCTATAGATGCACTTTCTATTTTACTTTGTTTTAGCATGATTAATTTATTCTAATATGAGTCTAATTAGCTGCTCTTTCTCCTAGATTTTTGAGATTGAAGCTTAGATCGTTTATTTTTAACTTTTCTTTTCCAATAAATGCATTAAGAATGAAAATTGCACCCTAAATTCTACCTCAGCTTTGCCTTACAACTTTATTACTTTGTCACTTTGATGAAAAATGTAAACTGTGTGTCTTCAAACAATTTTAATTTTGGTACTTTTAACCTGCTCTGTACTTTCCTGACTAATACATGATTTCTTGCTCACAATTTCTGCTACATGTCTTCTTTATTAGCATCTTCCAGTTTTGGGGAACTAACCACCAGTTATTTCTCTCTATTTTTCACCCAAAATCCCTGTGAGCAGTTGTCACAAGAATTGTCTGTTACCTACTGAATATTGGATACTTTATAGTCTATCTACTTTTGTATCAGCTGCACACATCTGGTCTCAGTAGTCAGGGTGGGGAAAGAAGTCAAATAATGATTCTTATCGATAGATAGTATGAGTTTGCTAGGTCTTCTATAACCAGCTACCACAAACCAGTTCTGGAGGCTAGAAGTCTGTGATCAAGATGTCAGCAGGGTTTGTTTGATGGCTGTGCGAAAGAATCTGTTCTATGCCTCTGCACTGGCTTCCTGTGGTTTTCCTGCAGTCTGGCATTCCTTGGCTTGTAGGTATCTACTTTCATCTTCATGTAATGTTCTTGTTCTCTGTGTGTGTGTTTATCTGTGTCCAAAGTTCCCCTTTATGTGAGGTTGTCATTCATTCATCTGCAATGACCCTTTTGCCAAATAAAGTCACATTCTGAGTCTAGGACTTCAACATATGAATTTAGAGGCTAGGGCAAAAATTAAGCCCATTATACCACACAGAAACGCTACTCAAGAAAAAAGGGTAATGAGGTAAATCTTTAATTATTATTATTATTACCATCATTACTTAGCACTTTTTTAAAGACTATTTTAAGAACTAGCTCAATCATCACAGCAAATGCATGAGGCAATGTGATTATTTTTCTACTATTTATCAACTTCGACACTACCCTCCATACTCTGTGATCCTGGACTATTTCTCATATTCTTATGGCATTTGGCTCCCTGTTCTCACCAAAGGAATCATTAAAGGAGGCTAGCAGGTCAGATGTATTATACTTTTAGTCCACACATATAAATAAAAGAAACTAAACCAAAGAAGAAAGTGCACACTGAAGCATATGAAATAATAATGAATCTGATAGGGAGGAGGTCATGTGATGATGTGAGCAAATAAGAAAAATGTGGTCATTATCTGAGAGGTAAGCTGCCCAAAGGGGCCTTGTAAATTTGAAAAATTAGTATGATCATATATGGTACTGGTGACTGAGTAATCCTAGTTCAGCTTATATGCTTATCTCAGTGACGGAATGTACGTGCCTGGAAAATGGGTGCTACCATTATTCATGAAAAACTTCCTCACTGAATAACTTTGGTGAACAATCAACTCTTAAAACAATGTCCCAGATAAATGTAAATGACAGGCCCAACTTGATTGTAGTACTATGTCACTAGCTAATAGGGAGGTGGGAAAAATCAAGTATTTGGTTTCTATCATAGGCATTATTAGAGTTGAAATTCTTTAAACACAGGTGATGATTCATCTGATGAAAACTCAATAAAGTCTATGAAAAGAATCAAAGTTCAAAGTAAGTATTTTTGGTTCCCAATCTAAGGACAATATATATTTCCAATATGTTGATGGTTTTTTTGTTGTTGGACATGGATAAATTTAAATTTGTAAGTAAGAAAAGCTGTTGATTTTACCCTCAGAAATTTATTGGAAAATTTTCTTCATCCAGCAATTAAATAAATGTTATCCCTATTTTCATATACCTTCGTAAAATGAGGTATAAAATTATCTCTTTTAATTGGTTGGTGTTTTATTCTTTGATATGAGGTGAGAATACTATTTAATTTTTTTCTCTATTGTGAATAATGGATTTTCCTACCACTTGAGTAATCCTACCTATATATGTGATAATTCTTGCATCATGTTAAGTTTGTTCATATATTAGGATGGACTTCTGTCCTATAATTTCTCTTACATTAATCTGCCTTCCTGGTTTTTGTTGGTACCAGTAACTTCTTTTCCATAGATAATGCAGACAAAAACTCACAATTATATAAAAACAAAAAATCATTAAAATATATTGACTCAAAATGTTTATTTTAATAATTATATTGGTATAACAAATGTATCAAAAATTATCTCAAAGTTTGACAACCTTATTGCCCTCAAGAGTTGAGAATTTTACATATGAAAATGAGAGTGTATATAATTAATGAGCTCTTCTAGAGATAAGAAAACCAAATTAATAAATGCCCTAATTCTTTTGATCTGATTGTCTGAAAGGCAGGGACAGTGATGGGGGATAGTCAGAGGACATTTAAAAGCTACCACAGCTTCTCCTAGCATGTTGGAGAATTTGGAAGATTCTGGCAGAAAACGTCATAGAACGGGACTTCACCCCACACTTTTGTTAAAATGGCAGTAGTGACAACTCACCCACAGAAGCAAAATCAAGGAAAATGGGAATCCACTGAATATACTTAGCTCTTAATGAAACCTGTGCTGAGAGAAAGGGTGAGTTCACACACCTCAGGAAAAAAATAGAGAAAATACATTGTGAACCAGAAATTTCCCTTAATGCTATCTCCCTACACCCTGAGAGGTGAGGCTTGCCTAAATGAAACCATGGAGCTACCATACCTGACTGGGAGACCTGAAAAATCTCAGCATTTTGGCTCCACTTTCCTCTTGTAATCCACAGCCCCACAGCACCTCTCATGCTGCAGCAGTGACTGTGGCACTGAGGCCTTGGCAGCGACCAGTTGGGAGACTCAGAGACGTCGCAGAAAGCCCTCTCACCAGGGCACCTATCTTTGGCCAGTCAGAACATGATCTGCTTCTTATTTATCTTTCAGAGAAAGCAAGTCTTTTAGGAAAAAGCAAACATTCTTAACCTAGTGAAGGGACTTCTGTTCTTTGGGGCTGTGCTCTAGAGAGAGTTTTAATAAACCTACATTCAGTAGAGGGATTTAATGGAAGAGAGAGCTATAGGGGTTCTACTTTCAACACTCATTGATATGGTCCAATAATGGAAAACTCAAGGAACAATTATTATTTATATCTGTTTGCATCCAAATTCTAATACCCAGAGAGTTTAAATAATTATTATCATTCAAATAAAGGCAGTGACTATCAAATTATCAACTGATTAAATGGTTATAGTATTTAAGGTAGTAATCAGAAATATGATTCTTGACTCACTTCATAGTTAATGTTCTCTATATAAAACAAAACTCCCTCACTACTCATTATAAAGTAAAAGAGTTCCTGAGTTGTAAATCCCTTGACCTGGCCAAGCTCATTTACATTCTAAATTCTGTGCTCAAGAATTACTCACCTTAACAAATGTTTTAGTTATAGTAATCATAATAGTAAAACTGAAAAAATTAGATACTATGTTTTATCAATTCAGAGAGAATTAGCAAAATATTGCAATCCTAATAACAGCAAATGAAACAGCCCTTCCTCTACAAGTTCTTGATTAGATAAGAACTTAGATTAAGAATTTACATAAGACTGTTTTTCTGCATCTATGCCACAGCTGGTAATTTTGTTTTCTGACTTCTTTTCTGGACCTCTCTTACAGTATTTTTAAGACATAAAATTAAAGTAGAATATTGTTTAAGTGAAAACATGAGTTTATGAAAATTAGTTTAGGTTCACATTTCTCTAATTTTTGTTAGAACCACAATATATACAATCTGCAACAGAACACATTCTTCATTAATTGTCTATAATACAACTTTTTTCCAGTCTTATCCAAAGTTGAAAATAATATTTAATGGGATGCACATATATTTTGTGTGGTGTGTATATTCACACACTATATACATAGGTTTCTCAACTATCCAGGTACCGATCTTAGCCTTTTAAATCCATCTATCCATCTTAAATGTTTAAACATGTCTATTATATTTGTTAAGAACATTAATAACATTTTGAGTTTTTGGTACAAGACCGTATTTTATTTCTGTAATATTGCCATCTCTTAGCTCCAGCTTCTTATCATATAACATCTTCTCCTCATTCTTCCTTTAGATGTTGTTATTCCTTATTAAAACTTTGATGTACGATAATTATTAAGATATTAATTTCTGCTTTCTTTCCCTTTATTTTTCTTCCTTCTCCCATTTTAAAAATGTGGTCAGAACTTCTTAAGAGAAATTTCCTTATGATAAAGCAAAAATGAGAATTTGTATACAAACTTTTCCTTTCTTTGTTTTTGTTTTGTTTTGTTTTCTTTCTAAAGCCTGGACTAACTAAAAAATATAATTCTAGGATATTTCAGAAAAGGAAGGGATAAAGGGTATATTGTGAGAGAAAGGAGTGATTCTGAGGTCTTGGGAAGAGGCTGACTATGTTGCCAGTGGGTCTTAAGCTTACTAGGAACTAAGTCACGCCCCATAGGACAGTTTGGGAAGATGGCAGAAGAAAAAGCAGAAAATGAAATGTCCAGCTGAGGCAGAGATATAGAAAAACACTAGAATTCAAGGAACCACTGTAAGCTTGAAACAAATATATCGGGATCAACAATGAGGTATTGGAGGACGATTTATCATTTTCCGAGTGGAGAGTGCAGACCCATTTTCAACCTTCCTATAGTCTCCTATGTTGTGCACAGGACATGAAAAGAACCCAACAAGGGCAACAAAATGGATTACTATTGACTTAAAGAAAAATGTTAAAAGTGGAATATTTCTTGTCGACCTCAGTTTAGGGTCCAATAAATAAACAACCTAAACTGGTCTTCTGCTACTGATCAGTGAACTATAACAAATATTTTATCTTTTTAAAAAGAGAAATTTAGTAGAAGGATGGTGTGGGTGTAATATAATACCAAAAAATTTCTATAGGATTTGCCAAATGATTAAGTAACATTTAGGAATTATAACTGCATAATTGTCATGTGCATAAGTCATATAGTAAATCAGACTGTAAATACACCTCGAAATAATATGTCATTATTTCAGTCTTATTTAAAAATTTTCTTGAGATCTTCAGGAACATTGACTGCTTACTTCTTTTTAATTTCACTAACATTATCCATTTTATAGAATTCATCATAATATCATGATACATGTATGATTTGGAATTTTCTCTGCCATGTGGAATTTCAAACAAGGATTTATTTCTAAAACTTCGCAGGCTAAATGAACTTTTTCTCCAATATATAAAGCAAAACAATATGATTGAAATAACTAATAAGATGTAAAAAGCAGATTATCTATCTTTACTAAGTTAGTTGAAGAAAGCATTTACATAAATTAAGTATGTCCCATTTGCATGAAAATATCATTTTGAGAATGGTCAATGAAGAGAATTATTCATTTATTAATTAAAATAAACTGTATTGAGGATCAGTTATATATATGAATAAAATTACATTAAGTGGGAGAAATTCTGTAAAAGAAGTTTACACTGTGCCATAAAGATATAACAAGATAAGGAAGGAGGCCAGGTAACATTAATAATGAGATCTATATAATGAAAGCACACAGATTCATAAAGCCTGGAAAAGGACATATCATATAGTTTTCTTAGAAAATAAATGAATTATCCTAGGACTCTCAGAGGGTCAGTATATCTAGGCCTCAGTGAGCCAAGCTGGCAGTGATGGTAGATGAATTTGGTTTGGATAATAGAGACCTTTCATCCTGGTAAGGAGTTTGAATTCTAACTCATTTTTGGGGAACTCTTGATGGCTTTTTAAGCAAATGAATAGCATGATATCACTTCTTAAGAGATTCCTTGAAAAGACTACATATGTGGCTATTGCCATAGTCTGGGAAAAAACTTATGGTAGGAAGATGGCTAGAAAGATGGATGAAAGTAAATATTGAGGCAAAATTTGGCTGTACAAATATGAGAACTTGTTGAAAGTTTGAACATGAATAAGGAAAGAAGTAAATTGGAGGAAACGATGATACTGTTCTGTCATTGTCACACTGGTCCATATTATTGCTCTTTTCTGATATGGCTGATTATAAGAGTGGAGGAAGTTATTAATTAGTGGGTGGAGTAATTCAAAATATAGTTCTGGACAGTCTAAATTTAACATATTATGATTTTTTTTCTAAGCAAGAATGTGAAATAGGCAGTTTAATATGTGTATCAGCAATTCAGAAAAGAGGTCAAAACATAGGTCAATTTGAAAATAACAGATCTGTATATGATGTTTCAGTTGACAAGACTATGTGAAACTAATTTATAAATTTAATATTTATTGAGGTTTTACTCTGCACTGAATAGTTACATTCGTTATCTTTATTACCTTACAGAATTTTCATAATTGTATCATATTTGTTTTCTTTCTATCCCAATTGTCACAATGAAAAAGCAGGTTTGAAGGGTGCATATCAATATGACTTTTGGTGAAAAATCAGAAAAACCAAATCAGACTGAATTAAACTAAATAGAAAATATGAAACAGGAGATAAATTATGGCTTTATATTAAGATAGACATAGTATCTCATTAATGTCACAAAGAACATCATTTCGTTTTTGTCATTCTATCATCCTTGTGTATTACTGGCCTCACCTTAATCCTGTCTCACTTTGAGATCAAAGAGCACTTCCAGGGGCTCTAATCTTTCATGGTTTGTATCCAGCAGAGAAAAGGGAGCATCTTCATCCCAGTAGTCACATCAAAATCTTGAAATTCACTTTGATCCAACTGACTAAGCTCAATCATATCTACCTTGAACTCAGTCTCTGTCTCCCCGGACTTTAGGAAGACCCCAAGGGAACAGAGATGCAGATGGACAGCACCAGGCGGTTCTAGAGTTCCTGGGAAGGTGTACTGAGGTTGCAGCTGTGATTGGGGGTGGGCTGAAGTGATGGGACTTCAGTGGAAGTTCCAGAGGCAGTTTGTTCCTCTAATAAGGGGGAATTGGGGAAAAAATACAAAGAGAGAAAATGGACAAAGAAATTAGAACAACATTACAAATGCATATGATGAAATTCCCTTCATTTGTTAAAATTTGACTATATATTTAGTTATAAATTCTCTAGCAACCAATTGGAAAATAAAAATATAATCAGTTCATTGGTGGGAATACAAATTGGTTCAGACACTGGAAAGTAGTATGGAAGTTCCTCAGAAAACTAAAAATAGAAATGTCATATGACCCAGTAATTCCATTTCTAGGGATTTAGCCAAAGAAGACAAATTCACTGATTCAAAAAGATACATGCACCCCTATGTTTATTGCCACATTATTTATAATAGCCAAGATGTGGAAGCAACCAAAGTACCCATCAATAGATGAATGGACAAAGAGGAAGTGATGTATACATATACACAGTGGAATATTATTCAGCCATGAAAAGAAAATAAATCCTGCCATTTGCAAAAATATGGAAGGATTTAGGTGGTATTATGTCAAGTGAAATAAGCCACATGGAGAAAGATAAATACCATATGATTTCACTTACTTGTGGAATATAAAAACAAAAAAAATGAACAAAATAGCAGTAGACTCATAGACACTGAGGAGTGACTGGTGGTAACCAAGGGGGAGGATTTGGAGTGGGTGGGTGGGGAGAATGAGGAGGATAAGGTAAGTTGGTCTCTTGGTTGTTAGTACAACATGGAGAATATAGCCAGTAATTCTGTAACATCTTTCTATGTTGACAGATAATAACTGTACTAGTGGGGGTGAGGATTTAATAATGTGGGTAACTGTTGAACCACTGTGTTTTATACTTGAAACCAATATAAGATTGTATATCAATTATACGTCAATAAAAAAATATATATATATATATATATAAAATCAGCTTCACAATTACAGAAATCAATCATAAGGCAAAATTAAGATAATAAGAAAATAACTGTTCCAAATATCGAGCATCCCTTTACCAAATAAACTAAAGTTGCATTTTAATAAAGGAGCTCTAAATACAATTATCTGTATCTTCAATAATGTCTTAGAAACGTGTATTCATAGGTTATACACAGAATTCCTTGTACCAGACAATAGCATTGCTCTAAAATTTAATTCAGGATAAGTCCATAAATGCAGCTTGCTGATGACTAGAATTGATCTACAGATAGTCTTGAGTGTATTTGAAGAAATGAGGGACTGGATAGCCTTTAGATAGTATATTAAATTAATGCTTTTCTTAAAATATTTTTGATAGCTCTTATAAGCAAAGATTTATGTATTTTAAATATATATATGTATATCATAAACATATATATATGCATGTTGTTATATTCTCTCACAAGTGCTTTGAAGCAACATACAGAGGGTATGAACAACTTTTAATTAATGTTTAGCACAATATGATTCTATGCTAAAGCTTTGATGGAAAAAAATTAGCAAATAAAGCTAAGCTAATGCAGTTGTAAACTACATGAACATAAACAGGATGTCTGAAATGAGTGGTGAGAGTCTCATTCTATTCAGAATATTTCTCAGACCTGCATCACTAATACAAATTCTGGCTATTAGACAAATATTGACAAACAATTGGTCTCAGGTGGAAGTCACAGATGATTTCAAAATGTTAACCATGTTTTACAAAGAGTGATTAAAGTAATTAGGGAAGTTTAATTTTGAGGGTAAGGGATAATAGCATTTAATAGCAAGCTTTTAAGATGTGAACAGATGCCATAGAAAAGATATGTCAGTATTGTGCGTGTGGATCTAAGAGGTAGAACTAGGGTCTAAGTACGCACAAGGTTCTGCTTACCAGATGACCTATCTAGAAATCCAAATAGGAATTCCAAATATGAAATAGACTTCAGCAACAAGAAATGGGTTCATATCCTTGGAGAAATGTCAATAGGAAAAGATATTGGTGTGAGATGATTCAACTTTTGAATGTATGATTGTAGTAATTGATTCTAATGTCAATTAGGGCACTAAAAGGTTGTCAATTTGATTAGCATTTAAAGTCCATAATACTTATTAATATTAATCTATTCAAAATTACTTTTCAATCAAATTGCTACCTGAGTTTCTAAGCATTGGAGAATACAACAGTAAATAAGATCTCCCCTGAAGCTTACCCTACTTAGGAAGACCTGGTGACTACAGATTAATAATAAACCAAGGAAAGTAAAATAAGATAAGATGCAAAATCCATCACTGGAGGAATGTTTGATGTGACAGATGCTAAACCCTGCCTGTGAGGACTGCTACATTTACCTTTTTGTCTAGAGGGTTCGAAGTGTTTCCATTGTCTCTTAGAACCTTTCATTGAAGTCTTCTCTATGGCCTTGGTCCCTGCTAACCTCTCTCAGATCTTGGCTACTAGACATCCCTGGTCTTTTTGGTCTGAGTGTCATTTAAGTTTCTATTCTGATATTGTGAATATGTGTATTTACACAAACAGGTAATGGGATTTGAGGTGGGATATATTAAAGCCATGGATCCAAAAAAAAATGTCAGTCAAAGATGACTCCTCTAATTAGAAATATCACATTTAAAATTCAGTATTAAAATTACTAAAGCCGTGTGTTTCAAAGCATGACCTAAAGGCACCTACATAAGAATCACAAATAATACTTGTTTAGGATACAGATTCCTGCTCCATCAAGTCACAGTTGAATCTTTGTGGGGAGAGGCTATCAACCACTATTTTGAAAAAAATTTTCAGGGATATATATATAAAGTTTGAAACCTCCATATCAAAGAATAAAATCTCAACCAATAAAAAATATGATTACTGTAACAGGAAACTTCTCAGAAGCATAAAAATATAGAATTCTTGCTTGTAAGATTCAAAGAAAAGAAAATATGGCTCTTGCAAGGCCTATGGCTCTGGTCCCTAGGGAAAGTTGGGGTACTTGTCACTCTCATTACAGTTAAAATAAGGCACAAAGGCTATGCTTTTTTCTATTCTACCCAGTATTTGATGCCTGTGGAGAGGTGGTCCTGTTGATACCAAACAGCATAATATATACAAAAGGATCAAATTAAAGTTAGAATTCATTCTCTAGAAAACAGGTAGTTTCTATAGTGGCCTATAGGGATTCATGAAAAATTTTAAATGATTCTCAAACATGGCTCTATTATGTGCTGTCACAGCATGCTTATACAATTTTCCTTTCTAAACTGTTTCTCAAGGAAGCCTTCTTTAACTTACTTCCTGAATGTAATCAAGAGAACTTAAAATGTTCAGCACAAAGCAAACACTTAATATTCAGTTTTTGATGATGGTAGGATTGTTAAACTTCTAGATTTGGGTCCAAATTAGGATTTTTCTAGGGTGACTAAGAATGGGACACAAGGTTTTAATATATATTATAGTTAGATCTATACAGAGAAGTGGATTTAACCATATTCACTCTTCATTATCACTAACTGTCCTATTTTGAAAGAGACAGAAAGGAATGAAAGAGAGAAACAGAAATAGAGACAGAGAGAGATTGAGATAGGCTTGTAGACTTGATTTATTTACCATTAAAAAAGAGAAAAAGTGATAGGAATGTATTGTTAAAATCCATTTACCAATGTCTTGAAGACAAGAGAGTTATGGGTTAAAATCTGCAATGACTTTTTAGAGAACACAGTGAATCAGATTGATTTAAAATCTTGCATGGCAGAGTGACAGCTTTGTAGATCAACAGACCTGCTAGCTGCAATGTCACTTGGTTTTAGCCAAGGTTTTGATTCTGTGATCTATAGCAAATTTTAAGCTGTGTGCAAGGATTCAGTTCAAAAAGCTAAGCAGTGGTTAAGTGACTAAAGCTGAGCTTTCCTGTTTGGAGAAAGATACTTTTCTGTATCTTTTGATCGAACTAGTCAGACTTGGCACATCTACATGGTGCTGTAATTGAGACAACCAACTCTCACGCATGTTTATAATTATACTGTCATGTAAATTAGTTGTGGTTGATTGGTTGGACTCGAGGTCAGAATTATTTTCTAATACTTCTGCCACAGAGAGTCTAGATAGAGTCTGAATGATGTTATGAACACCACATAACTATTTCCACATATGCCAATGCTCAGGGGACAGACTTTACTAACTCTGACTAGAACTCTGACAGTCATTTGTGAGAGACACATGGAAAACAATATCTTGCAAGTTCAAAGGTAAAGTCTTAGAGGATCCTATAATGATGTTCAAAAAACAGTAAGTACGCTTTTGAGATATTGTGAATCCTTTGAATGGAATACTGCAAATTCACAGGGGAATCATATTTACACCTAACTACTTCAAAGATCAATGTTTAAGAAAATACAGATATTGTTTTTCAGTTTTAAAGTTCCTACTGGAGACATTAGCCATAGGAGATTAAGTTCATAAATTCAAACAAAGAGATTCAGTTGCCAAATGTTTAAGATCCGGATTTAAAGATTAGCAGCACTGAAGGATTTAGTACAGCATAGTGTGTTCTTTTTCATGAATATGCCGACGGCATAGTGCTTAATTTTTCTTTCTCTAGGTAAAGCAGAAAAAGGAGTTATGCAACTGTGCAATTAGAACCTAAGACTTTTTTGCCTATGATTGCATCTTTAATTCTGCCTTTTAGGTCTAAGATGTTGTCTTGAAGAAAGAGGAAAGTATGTGTCATCTCCCTAGTCAGCATTCTGTTTATGTATTATCTATCTGCTGTCTGTCTGTCTGTCTGTGTCTGTCTAACAATCTACCCATCTATCTACTCACTGTCACATTCCAGAAAAGATTTGGTTTGGTTCTTTGATGTATACTTAGAAACACAATGTATAAAATTTGGCAGTCTGTAAATTTGCCTTGGGTTATCTTTGCCTATCAGAAGAAATAGCACCACCTTAAGAAGGCAATAATTTTTTTGAAAAAAAAAAGGCATCAGATTATATAATTAAGTAATCAAGAGGTATAGAGGCAATAAATAATGATAGATGATATTTAAAGAAAAAGTGTTACTTCATAAAAAATAGTGATATAATGTTACACTGGAGTCTTAATAGACTTTAGTAATAATAGAGAATATATCCTCTCCAGTATTCTAAGCAGAATATCCATTAACTCTCCTAATTGCTATTACATGTATGACAAGGGTTTTCAACTCCCCAACAGTTTGTTTAACAATAATTGACTCAAAAAGTCATCTTTGTGGACGACTTTATAACAATGTAAAGTTCTCCCTAGTGTATAGCAGATAATTATTTTTCTAAAGTTGAGTTGGACAATAATCTTTGTGTAAACAAGACATGCTTCTGCAGTCTGTTGATGATTGTTAATTAATTTTGCCCATCGATGTAATGCAAAAATTCACATAGAAGCTGTGAATTGTATGAAATATTAATTACATTCTAGAGGTTTGAGAGCACCACAGAATGATAACAATAGTGGGCATTGATAAGCTTTTAATTGCAACCATTCAATTGAGTTATTATGTTTCCATAACCCTTATTTTTCATTAGTTGTATGTCAGTTTATAATATGATTGTTAATTGAAGTGAATCAGAATGTGTGAACTTTATTTTCCCAGTTGTATGCTTGAGTTATCCAGGAAGACAAACACACACGTAGCCAGAGTTGTATTGCATTTTCAAGGCTAACAAAGCTAACAAGATGGAACCAAAAAGAGAGAAAACAGAACAGAGAACACGACACAGTCTCAGGGCGCAGCCTTTTCACGGAGTCCCATAAGCAAGAGGACTCAACTGGTCGCTACCCAGAGAAAGCCCAGAGGAGTACAGTCATTCTGTCCATCCAGGGGAAAGACGTTAGAATAGAAAACAAATAACGATTTTTGTACAAGGATAAAGTAAAACATACAAAAGAAGTTTTTCTCCTGTTTTCAAAAGTTTAACCTTGAGTGAGCTTTACTATTGAAGCTACCTTATTATGTTAAAAATACTCATTTTTCCAAGCATTGTTGTACTGATTATATTTTTCTAATTCTGCAAAAATAGTACTTGATAATAGAATTAGAAGAAAATGTTTTATATTTTATTAATGCCCTTCTCTTAGGCAATAATCCATTAGAGAATAAGTACTATATTCATTTTAATACATATTTTTATCATATTTTTAAGCCCAATTTGAATCTTCTTTGTCTAGCATCAAAGACTGTATACTCTATGCTGTTCAGTTTTACAGTACTTTCACTTACGATAATGATAATTTTTATGATAAAATGATTATTTAAAAAGTTATCTGAAATTGAAATAAAATACAATAAAAATTCCTACATCCTCTATAATCTTGGTAAGCAAAATGCATTTTTATTAGTAAAATAAAGCTAAAACGTCACTACAATAAACAGTGTCTGAAAATTATAGCTCCAGAAAATGTCCTTCTGTTAGTTGCAGTGATTGAATGTTCATTTCTATCATAGCTTATGTTTTATTAAACTTATTAAACTTTAAATAATAATGATTTCATGAAGCTAAATAGGGCTATTCTAAATCACCTGTAAAACTGTTTGCCTTTTAGCTCACATAGATGTTGTTTACTGTGTTCAATTAAATTTTGTTATTGTATGACTTTTAAATACAAAACCAAGCAGTATGATGTGTCTAAACACAAACATACACACAGACACACACACATCATTCTCTCCCAGTCTCACTCCCTCTCACAGGCATTTACCTTTACAGTTTCATAATGTTAATTTTAAACATATGTGGGTTTAGATTATGTACTTTGTTCTGACCCTTGCCTTGTTCAAGTCACATTCTATCAAATATATTGTCAGAAATACATACCCATTTTTTAATGGACACTTCATTTTACATATTAAAATAGGCTGTCTTTGGCCCAAACACTTCTTTATTGATTAGAATTAAGGTTGATTTTTCAGCACCTCAATATCACAGCTATAAGGAACATTCTTGCACACATATATTATGTGTCTGTAATAATATTTTTAAGGGATGGCATCCTGTAAGTCATCTAACATTTATCAAGAACGATGTTCATCATTACAGTCAAGAGAACGTTCTCTTTTAAATTCTTTAATCTTCCAGATGCCTATTTTTGTTTCAGGAAATAAATGTTAGTGATGCTGCTACTGGTCTGATTGAGAAGCAGCCAACAGAAATTTAAAGGAAGACATTTTCTCTGCCAGTTCTTACAGAAATTTTTTATGATTAAGACAAAAGTACCATCTCTGCAGACAGAGATGCCTCAGGGATATACCACTTGGTGAGCAGATCATGCCTTTTTCAGCAGTGTTTTTCAAAATAGGGCAATTTTGCTTTGTTCCCTGCCCCTTGCATTTCAGGGACATTTGACAATGTCTGGAGACATTGTGCTTGTCATAACTAGTGGATGAGATGAGGGATGCTGCTAACTTGCAGTGTAATCCTTCAAAACCAAAGAAAGAGCTGTCTGGCTCAAAATGTCAGTTGTACTGAGGTTGAGAAGCCCTGCTCCATTCAAATTAGAAAGGGCATCCCTTGCTTTGGTCTTAATAACCCAGGTCATGGATCCTGGCTAACAGAACATCAGTTGGGTTTTAAGATGTTCAGTCAGGTGACCTTGTATGGGGCACTCCTGGCAGCTTAGAAGGAAGTGTGCTGAGGCTGACTCATCACCTCACGAGATGGAGATTAATTGTGGGAAGGCAATTGTTGCTTCAAAAAAGTAACAATACTTCATCAATGAAGGCACTGAATGTGTATGGAAAAACTCTGGAGTAAATGCCAATAGACTTTGGACTTTTCAAGTTCTAGCTCAGCTATTGCTTAGCAGTGTTACCTGTGACGTGAAAATCTATAATTGGGTAACTCTTAGATCACTTCCAGATTTAAAATCCTACCCTTCTCAGGTGCACCATGTATGGTTAAAAGTAGGGTCTCAGGGCACCGATCACCTGGGTTCAATCCTACCTCTGCCACTCATGAGGCCACTACATTGAGAAGTGATTTTATCCCTCAATGTTTCAGCCTCATGATCAAAACACAGAAATAACAAGAGCACATATTTCATGGGATCATTGCAAAAATTAAGTAACTTAAAACTGGTAAAACACTTAATAAAAGTGGCATTAGTATCTGCTCATTATATGATAGCTATGATAATAATAATGAAACACAGATCTCTAAAAGACTTTCAAAGCTCTGTGCCCTTGACTGGTCTTCATCTTTATTTTCTTTCTGTGGATAAGGCTGCTTCTCAGCAAACACCTCCTGGGGGTCTTTACACATATCATACCTTCTGTTTGATGTCCCCTCAGCTTCTATTCATTTTTTCCCTCAATGCCTGGTGAATATTAGGTGTTTAGCAAATATGTGTGGGAAATGCACTCTGCATTTCTGCTAGCTAATTCCTGGGGGTTGTGGGACTAGTTAGAGTATTGTGGTACTGATCAGAACTGCTCATTTATTTCAGTTTTCTTGTGCTAAATACATGGTAGGACATCAGTCTATCATCTGCTTGACACCAGCTGCAACCATGAACTTGCTTAAACCAAAGAAATGTAAGAACTGATGGGCATTTCAGTTACTGGATGTAACTTAAGGGCCACTATGCAGCCACAATCTTCTCTCAGCCTCTGTAATCAGGGAAGCCTTCAGCCTCCGTAGGGTGAGACCAGGTCCTCACTATGGCCCCGATGATTTCCAGTGCACAGCCAGGGTCAGGGACTGCTGCTCTAAGTGTACATAAGGGCCAATAGCAAATCATCACTTGACTCAACATGTTGCCTTAAAAATTTCAGAGTTAGCTGAAGGTAGCTGCAATGTATCCATGGTAAATTCACATAATTCTTTTGGGCTTCTTCTAAAATCCTGGGATAACAACTCCCATCCCCACTGCCTTGTGTGGCTCTGCATGTTTTGTATATGTGAAAAGCAATTCCTGCTTCACTCTTCACCCATGAAGAATCCAATAAAGGTTAGATACCAGATATCTATCTGAGTAACTACCAATTCTAATGAACAGAGTGATTTTCCAAATTCAAAATTTCCATTCACAAGGCATCTATTAGTCTTTGGGATTTTTATACTGCTATCCATATATTAACAATAGTTGGCGGTCAAGTGCTGACTTGAAGTAATAATGAAATTTTATTATTACTTAATAAATGAAATATAAATAAGGAGCCTTTTTCCTAAAATCTGAGTCCACATTTCCTTTCCCATCTTTTGTCTAGAAAAGGAAATAAAAGTATTTCTCAGTAAGAACATACTTAAAACAAAATTAGGTGAAATTCAGCAGTGTAGTTATGTGAGAGAAAAGAGACATGTAGAGGACCATTATGTTTGGAATACTGATATAATTAAGCAATCTAGTCTTCCCTGGCTGTTTTGTCTCCTTTGCTCAGGATATAGACATATTCTGTTCAAACGCATTCCACGTAGTCTTTCAGGTAATGGAAGGTACTTTCACAGTTGATTGTTTAGGTTTTTTCTGTTTGAGTTGGCCAGTATAATCCAAAAGCCAAGCATTTTGCCTACAGCATTCTCCTTGCATACAGATACTCTGAGGCAATCTTCCATGTCCTACACAGTGAGATATGTAAGAATTGTTAAGTCTATGAATTTGTTCATGAACTCAAGTTGATATTTGAATATCATATCTAGATAACTCAGTTGATTGCATTCCTCATTTGTTGTTCTTTAAATATTCCAAGACACTGGTCTGAAGCAGTTTTACAGCAGTTTTGCCAGAGCTCTTATCTTTACTCTTCCTGCATATCATACTTGCAGCCATTTCATTTGATATTGCATGAATGGAACAAGAATTATCTTACTAAACCAATAATTATCTTACTAAAATGAGAAACAAACAAAAATTCAACTTTGTGTAACTGTATATGCTCAGGAGAAATGAAATTAGTGCATATTGAGACAAATATGTTATCTATATATGAATCCATGTATTTATAGCTATAAAAATAAAAGATATTTAAGCATATATTTATATATTTTTAAAATTGTCATAATTCATAAGTGATCAACTTTTACAATTGTGTCTGTATTAGTATGTAGGATCTGATATAATTTGCCCATTCAACTTTTCATCCTTAGGACCATAACAACATCCAAACTTGGTAATTAGTTTGAGGAACAAAAAGGAAAGTGGAAGCATAAAGGATTATTCTTTCTTGTTCAGTAAACACAATGCTAATGTGATAATGATCATAATGATAGCTGCATGCATGAGTTTAATAGATTATTAGCTTGAAAAGAGACCTGTGGACAAAACATTATCCAAAAATGTCCCAATTTTTAATGGACAACCAACACTGTACTTACTTTCACATAGAATGCATTTGGAGTGGCGACTAATTTCATAGTAATGGAAAACAATTAGAAATTAAATACTTCTGTCCAATGTCAAAGTAAATGGCAGCTGTTTTATTACTGAAGCTGAATTTACATTAAAAAATTCTAAGATCTCAAACTTTACTTTTAATTTCATAAATTCAATCTCTTTCAATTGTTATAGGGAAAAAATATTTCTTTGTTCCTCCTGCTTTCAGATAAAACACAAAGTAATATATGTGTATAATTTACATATGAAAAATATACAAATTATTAATAATTTAATAAATTTTAATTGTTTTCTGTGATTTATTCCCTGTTTGCAGACCTCAGAGTATCACTGTGTAGATTCTGTGGCTGTTTAATTTGGTTAAACTATATACTTATTTCATGACTTATCTCTCCATGATTTACTTTATTTAATACAACTTTCCACATCACCTATGAACATGATCACTTCTCTAACCAATTAAACACCATTTAAGCTGCATAATGAAAGTCAAGTTCCATATTTTTCTCTTTAAAAATTATTATTTCAGTTAATTTTTGAGTATTAATTTGAATTAAAAGTAACATATGTATACTTAAAGATCAGACTACATAAGGATTATAAGAACAAATAAACCGTTTCAATCTCATCTTCCTATTTCTGATTTCTTCTCTCTAGGAAGCAACCAATTTCAATTCAATTTTTTTTCTGTATATGTGTGTTGTTTTTGGCCATTAAGATTGTGGTGACTTCTTACGGATGTAAGTGTAATATTTTTATTAAGATATCATTGATATACACTCTTATCAAGGCTTCACAAGAAAAATAATGTGGTTATCACATTCACTCTTATTACTAAGTCCCCCCCAATACCCCATTGCAGTTACTGTCCATCAGTGTAGTAAGATG
Organism: Manis javanica; assembly: GCF_040802235.1. Lineage (NCBI taxonomy): Eukaryota > Metazoa > Chordata > Mammalia > Pholidota > Manidae > Manis > Manis javanica. Next base: position 34,507,891 of record NC_133168.1, on the reverse strand, counting down.
CCACAGAGTCCCTATTTGTCTTCTCTGAGCTACACTTTCTTCTTCGTGATCCCCCACACACCATGTGCACCAATCAGAATACCCCACAATCCCCTTCTCCCTCCCCTACCCCTCCACTTTGGTAACCACTAGTCCCTTCTTGGAGTCTGTGAGTCTGCTGCTATTTTGTTCCTTTAGTTTTACTTCGTTGTTAGTTGTTGTACTCAACAAATGAGGGAAATCATTTGGTATTTGTCTTTCTCTACCTGACTTATTTCACTGAGCATAATATCCTCTAGCTCCATCCATGTTGTTGCAAATAGTAGGATTTGCTTATTTCTTATAGCTGAATCACTCTTCCATTGTGTATATGTACCACCTCTTCTTTATCCATTCATCTACTGATGGACACGTAGGTTGCTTCCATATCTTGGCTATTGTACAGAGTACTGCAATAAACATAGGGGGCATATGTCTTTTTGAATCTGAGAAGTTGTTTTCTTTGGGCAAATTCCTAGGAGTGGAATTCCCTGGTCAAATGGTATTTCTATTTTTCACTTTTTGAGGAACCTCAATATTGCTCCCCACAATGGTTGAACTAGTTTACATTCCCACCAGCCATGTAGGACGGTTCCCATTTCTACTCATCCTCACCAGCATTTGTTGTTCTTAGCGTTTTCGATCATGGCCATCCTAACTGGTGTGAGGTGATTTCTCATACCTCATTGTGGTTTCAATTTGCATTTCCCTGATAATTAGTGAAGTGTTTTCATATGCCATCTGAATTTCTTTTTTGGAGACGTGTCTGCTCATATTTTCCACCCATTTTTTTAATAGGGTTGCTTTTTGGATTTTGAGACATTTGAGTTCCTTAAATATTTTGCATGTTAACCCCTTGTCAGAGATGTTACTTAAAAATATATTCTCCCATACTGTAGGATTCCTTTTTATTTTGCCGATGGTGTCCTTTGCTGTACAAAAGCTTTTTAGCTTGATATAGTCCCATTTTGTCATTTATGCCTTTGTTTCTCTTGCCCGAGGGGATGTATTCAAGAAAAAGTTGCTCATGTTTACATTCAACAGATTTTTGCCTATGTTCTCTTCTAAGACTTTTATGGTTTCATGAATTACTTTTGTGTATGGGGGTAAACTATAATCTAGTTTCATTCTCTTGCATGTAGCTGTGCAGTTTTGCCAACACAAGCTGTGGAAGAGTCTGTCATTTCCCCATTGTACATCCATGTCTCCATTACCATATATTAATTAACCATATATGCTTGGGTTTATACCTGGGCTCTCTAGTCTGTTCCATTAGTCTATGGGTCTGTTCTTGTGCCAGTACCAAATTGTCTTGATTACTGTGACTTTGTAGTAGAGCTTTAAGTTGGGGACCATAATCCCCCCTGCTTTATTCTTCCTTCTCAGGATTGCCTTGGCTATTCAGGTTATTTTGTGGTTCCATATGAATGTTAGAATTATTTGTTCTAGTTTGTTGAAGAATGCCATTGGTATTTTGATGGGGATTGCATTGAATCTGTAGATTGCTTTAGGCAGGATGGCCATTTTGACAATATTAGTTCTTCCTATCCATGAGCATGGGATGTGTTTGCATTTATGGTATCTTCTTTAATTTCGCTCATGAGTCTCTTGTAGTTTTCAGAGTATAGGTCTTTTGCTTTCTTAGTTAGGTTTATTCTTTTTGATGCAATTGTGATTGGAATTGTTTTCCTGATTTCTCTATCTGCTAGTTCATCATTAGTGTATAGGAATGCAACAGATTTCTATGTATTAATTTTGTATCCTGCAACTTCGCTGAATGCAGTTATTAGATCTAGTAATTTTGGAGTGGATTTCTTAGGGTTTTTTATGTATAATATCATGTCATCTGCAAAAAGGAACAGGTTAATTTCTTCCTTGCCAATATGGATGCTTTTATTTCTTTGTGTTGTGTGATTTCCGTGGTGAGGACCTCCAGAACTATGTTAAATAAAAGTGGAGAGAGTGGGCATCCTTGTCTTGCTCTGATCTTAAAAGAAAACCTTTCAGCTTCTTGCTATTAAGTATGATGTTGGCTGTGGGTTTTTCATATATGGCCTTTATTAAGTTGAGGTATACTTGCCCTCATACCAATTTTGTTGAGACATCCATCATGAATGGATGTTGAATTTTGTCAAATACTTTTTCAACATCTATGAAGATGATTATGTGATTTTTGTCCTTATTTTTGTTGATGTGGTGGATGACGTTGATGGATTTTCAAATATTGTACCATCCTTTCATTCCTGGAATAAATCCTACTTGATCATGTTGGATGATATTTTTTATGTATTTTTGAATTATGTTTACTAATATTTTGTTGAGTATTTTTGCATCTATGTTCATCAAGGATATTGGTCTTTAATTTTCTTTTTTTGTGGTGTCTTTGATTGGTTTTGGTACTAGAGTGATGCTGGCCTCGTAGAATGAGTTTGGGAATATTCCCTCTTCTCCTTTTTGGAAAACTTTAAGGAGGGTGGGTATTAGGTCTTCACTAAATATTTGATAAAATTCAGCAGTGAAACCATCTGGTCCAGGGTTTTTGTTCTTAAGTAGTTTTTTGATTTCCAGTTCAAGTTCATTGCTGGTAATCCATCTGTTCAGATTTTCTCTTTCTTCCTTGGTCAGCCTTGGATGTCCAGTTTGTTAGCACATAATTTTTCATAGTATTCTCTAATATTTTGTATTTCTGTGGTGTCCATAGAGATTTTTCCTTTCTCACTTCTGATTCTGTCTGTGTGTGTAGACTTTCTTTTTTTCATGGTAAGTCCAGCTAGGGGTTGATCTATTTTGTTTATTTTCTTGAATAACCAGATCTTACTTTCATTGATTCTTTCTACTGTTTTATTCTTCTCAATTTTTTATTTCTACTCTAATCTTTATTTTGTCCCTCCTTCTACTGACTTTGGGCCTCGTTTGTTCTTTTTTTTTCTAGTTTCATTAATTGTGAGTTTAGACTGCTTATATGGGATTGTTCTTCTTTCCTGATGTAGGCCTGTATTGCAATATACTTCCCTCTTAGCACAGCCTTTGCTGGGCCCCAAAGATTTTGTAGTGTTGAATTATTGTTGTCATTTGTCTCCATATACTGCTTGATCTCTGGGAGCATGTTATTAAGTCTTTATGTGTTTGTGGGCTTTCTTTTTCTGTGTAATTTATTTCTAGTTTCATACCTTTGTGGTCTGAGAAGCTGGTTGGTATAGTTCATACCTTTTTGTATTCACTGAGGCTCTTTTTGTGGCCTAATATATGATCTATTCTTGAAAATGTTCCATGTGCACTTGAGAAGAATGTGTATCTTTGCTGCTTTTGGATGGAGTGTTTTGTAGATGTTAGGTCCATCTGTTCTAACGTGTTGTTCAATGTCTCTGTCTCCTTACTTATTTTATGTCTGGTTGATCTGTCCTTTAGTGTAAGTAGAATGTTGAAGTCTCCTAGAATGAATGCATTGCATTCTACTTCCCCTTTTAATTTTGTCAGTGTTTGTTTTACATATGTAGGTGCTCTTGTGTTGGCTCCATAGATATTTATAATAGTCATATCCTCTTGCTGGACTGACCCCTTTATCATTATGTAATGTCCTTCTTTGCCTCTTGTGACATTTAGGGTGGTTATTGACAAGTATTGACTTATTGCCACTGCAGACTTTAGATTCATGTTTACCAAAGTTTCAAGAGTAATTCCCTTACTATCTAACAGTCTAATATAACTCACTTCATATGCTATTACAACCACAACCTAAAGTTTCTTTTTTTTCCTCCTTTTCTTCTTCCTCCATTTTTAGTATAGTAGGTATCGTGTCTATCCCTTGGTTGACTCTGGGTGTAGTTGATTTGATTTTCCATTTGCTTAGTAATTACTTGTAATTTTTTTTACTGTGTTTTCATTTTCCTTGGTGACAGCTATTTAGCTTTAGAAACACTTCCATCTATAGCAGTCCCTCCAAAGTACACTGTAGAGGTGGTTTGTGGGAGGTAAGTTCTCTCAGCTTTGCTTATCTGAAAATTGTTTAATCCGTCCTTCTAATTTAAGTGATAATCTTGCAGGGTAGAGTGTTCTTTGTTCAAGGCTCTTGTGTTTCATTGCATTAAATATATCTTGCCACTCCTTTCTGGCCTGTAAGGTTTCTGTTGAGAAGTCTGATAATAGCCTGATGGGTTTTCCTTTTTATGTGATCTTTTTTCTCTCTCTAGCTGCTTTTAAAAGTCTGCCTTTATGCTTGATCTTTGCCTTTTTAATTATTACATATGTTGGTGTTATCTTCCTTGGTCCCATGTGTTAGGAGATTTGTGTACCTCCATGTCCTGAGAGACTATCTCCTTCCCTGGATTGGGGAAGTTTTCAGCAGTTACCTCTTCAAAGACACTTTCTAACCGTTTTCCTCTCTCTTCTTCTTCTCTTATCCCTATAATGTGAATATTGTTCTGTTTGGATAGGTCACACAGTTCTCTCAATATACTTTCATTGTTGGAAATCCTTTTTTCTTTCTGTGCCTCAGCTTCTCTGTATTCCTCTTTTCTAATTTCTATTCCATTTACTGTGTTTTCTACTTCATTTAATCTGCTTTCAAATCCCTCCATTATATGTTTCATTTCAGATATGGAATTTCTCGACAATTGAATCTCAGTCCTAAATTCATCCCTGAGTTCTTATGTATTTTTCTGTACCTCCATGAACAGGTTTTTTGTTTTGTGAGCCGATTTTTATTTTGAACTTTCTTTCAAGGCTAATGGTGAGTTTGTTTCACTTGGCCCTTTTTCTGGTGTTTGTGATATTTTGGTTTCAACCAGGTTTTTTTGATGTTTCATATTTGTATGTGGCACCTTTTAGTACCAAGAAGATCTTGGTGAGGAAAGAGCTGTTTCTTGCTTCCTGGCTGCTGTGCCTGTCTGCAGTGTCAGAACCAGTGGGCCAAGCACACAGGTGTAAGTCTCTGTGTTCTGTGTTTGTAGCTTCCATAGGCAGGGCATCCCTCTGGCTGGTCTGATCCCAGGGCAAGGACTGCTGGTTTGTGAGCTGGTGCCAGCAGGCCAGGGGGAAGGCTCAGCAAGCTACATATCAGAGCAGGCTGCCTCAGAGCTGAGTAGCTTGCCAGGGGGATGGATCGCCTGATGCTCCTCAAAGTTCCCAACCTACTGGGCAAAGCACGCCCAGACAACCTTATCCTCCTATCCCTTTTCCAGAGCTGCAAGTTCTGTGCAATCTCCGCCACTTCAGCAGCCCTCTTGCTGCTAGGAAGCCTCTCAGACCACCTGCCTTTCCTTTGTCCCAGAGTATCTGAATATGGATCCCTGTCCTCAACAAATAGCTAAAATCTCAGTCTCTCCAAGTATTCCACCTGTCTTAACTTTCTAACCCCACTAATCTCCAGCGTACCATCCAATATAGGGTTGTGCTCTCAAAGCAGATCTCCAAGGCTGGATGTTAGGCAGTCCAATGCTTCCACATTATCCCTGCTCCATTTCTTTCCTCCTGCTGGTGAGCTGAAGTGGGGGAAGGCCTTGGGCCCCACCAGATCAAGGTTCCAGTATGTTATTCTGTTTTGTGAGGTCATGCTCTGTTCTCCAGGTATATGCAGTCTGGCACAGCTGTCTTTCCTGTCGCTTTTTTAGGATTAATTTTATTAACTATATTTTTGTATTATATGTGGTTTGGGGAGGAGTTCTCTTTCTCACTTCTCATGCTCCCATCTTTAATCTCTTCAGTTCAACTTTAACTTTTTTTTCCTGAATCTTCTGTTATTTTCTTGAATATAATAGATATATGGATATTGATTGATTTTTCAACTTTGACATTGTATGTTAACTTCCTACTTAAGAATTACAGTAATTTACACACACATATGGACACACATACTTCTTTTTTATCTTCTCAATACATTTATTTCATAATTTTTGTTAAATCTAAATTCATTTCAAATGTAAATCAACTTTGTTCCATCACATATTATATCATTAGTTTACTTCTTTTCTTGTACAACTTTCCCTTCTCTAAAATTTTTTATTTTTCAGTTATTGAAGTTTGTTGGAACCATTGCTTATCCACAAGCTGTGTGACTGAACTGGAGAGCCTTCTCAATGGGACCAAGCATACCAGATGATCTATTTGAATCTGTTTTCTCCCACTGGAATATTCTTCCTGGTGCCCCAGACATTCTGCATTGATCAGAGTTGTCTGAACAGGCTAGCTTCAAGATGACTTCCCTGGACTTTTCTTTCACCTTATTTCTGGGGATTTTCTTTCATTCTTTTCCAAGGTAAATTCCTTGTTTACTAAGTTTCATTCTTTTCTTTTTCTTGTTTTATGGCCTCATTTTGGTGAAGTAAATCTTTCTGTATCTTTCTGAAAATGATACAGATGTTCAAAATTTTTGAGTCCTTGCATCTCTGATAATATCTTTGTTTCCCCTCATATGTGGTTAATGCTTCATCCAGGTTTAGAATTCCACTTTGGAAGTTATTTTCCCCCAGAATTTTTGAGACATTGTTTCATTTGTTTCTAGTTTCCAGTGTTGTTATTTGAAAGCCCAAAGCTGTTCTGATGCTCAGCCACTAGTATATGACCTGCATTTGTTTCCTTTCTGAAATATTTTATGTTTATTTTTCTTTAATCTTGACAAGCAATATTTTTATAAGGTTATGCATTGTTGTGTGTAATATGAGTGCTTTTTTTCATTTAGTTTATGAAAGTATTTATATATGAAGAAACTGAGATACAGGCTTAGAAACATGCCCAAAATATAACAAAACTTAGATGAAATTCAGGTGGCTAGCTCTATAGTCTTCTCTCCTGGCAATTAAACTAGGAAGGAAATAGCTTTCTATAAATTTAGCTTAGGATAAGTCTTTCTTCCTTGATTGGCCATGTTCTTTTATGAAATGGGCCTCATAGAATGAGAACTTTGTGAGTCCTCCATTGAAAACCATACACTTTTCATTAACAAACTAAAATGATTAAATCATAGTAACCACCATTAATACATATATTCTCTTGGAATAAACTGTTGTAAAAATCCTATATGCATATAAATCATCTTTAAAATGATTGGAACAGTTAATCTATATAATAGTTATAATTTTGTGGTTAGCAATTAGTAATTTCAAAACAGCATTACAGTTATATAAGACTGACAATAAACCCATCAACTAATGTAGATTCAAATAAGAATACACACAGGGATTTTTTTAATAAGGCAAAATGATTATAATTTTGATATGTAAAAAATGATAAGGAAAACCAGGCACATTTTGAAAGCAAAGTATAGTGATGATGAGCTAATGTTTTAGTTATCAAAATTCTTTTAGCTATGATATTTTAAATATAATGCTCTTTAATGAAGGAAGCCATATTTTTGAAATAAAATCAGACATTTCAGGGATATATACTATGTGATAAATAAATAAATAAGCCAAATAAATATATGAAGAGTAAAAAGTGGATTATTAAATAAGAAGTATTGGGCTTTCCCACCATCACTGAAAACACAAAAGTTAGGCACAGTTAAGATATGCTGCAGCATTAAACAATCCCCACATATAAGTGACTTAAAAAAATCAAGAAGATTTACTTTTCCTGCTCCATGTCCATTGTTATTAGGTGATGGCACTGCTCTGTACCATATTCAGGTACTCAGGGTGAGTAATAGTCCTTCATGTTCCCATAGCTGCCAAAGCAACAAGTGTTGTATTTATGCATTGATTCTTTAAGCTCTGAACAAAGTGATGCGTATCAGCTTAACTTGGATGGCTTTAGCCATAGTCTCACACCACCCCCTACTTGCTGTGCAGATAACAAGAAAATACAACCCTACATGTATTTGGAAGAGGAAAACTGTAAAGATTTTGTGAAAAACACATCAACACATTCCTCACAGGCATCTTCCACCCACACTCCAAGAGAGGCTACCTGATAATACTTCCCAGCCACACCATCTGCTGAAAGTTCAGGAGGTCTGGGTTAGCCCTGCTATAGACTGAATGTTTGTGTCTCCACAGAATTCACATTTTGAGATTCTAGCTTCCAATATGATCACATGAGGACTGTGGGGGTCTTTGGGAGATGATTAAATCTTGAGGGTGGAGCCCTAATGAATGGGATTAGTGTTTTTCTAAGGGAGGGAGAGAGACCAGAGCTATCCCCTCTTGCCATGAGAGAACACAGTGCAACAACATGGATGGACCTAGACGGCATTATGCTCCGTGAAATAAGACAGGTGGAGAAAGACAAATACCATATGATTTCACTTATTTGTGGAATATAAAAAAAAGCTAAACAGAATTAACAAAACAGCATTAGACTCACAGACACTGAGAAGTGACTAGTGGTTTCCATGGGGAAGGGTTGGGGTGGGTTGGTGGGGAGGGCAAGGGATAAAAGGGCACAAAAATTCTCAATCATAATATAAGATGGTCATGGGGATAGTAGTGCAGCATGGAGAATATAGCCAATAATTCTATAACATCTTTGTGTGTTGACAGATAGTAACCATACTAGAGGGGGCCAGGATTTAATAATATGGGTAACTGTTAAACCACTGTGTTGTATATTTGAAACCAATACAAGAGTGTATATCAGTGAAAGAAAAAAAGAAATGGTCATCTATACACCAGGAAGCAGACTCTCATCAGACACAATCTGCAGGTGTCTTGATCTTGGATATCCCAGCCTCCAGAACAGTGAGAAATAAAATATGTTGTTTATAAGCTAACAGTCAATGATATTCTGTTAGAACAGTTTGAACTGATTAAAACATGCCTTGTAGACAATACAGCTTTTCCAGATGTGGCACCTATAGAGTTTAATTTAATTTAGTTCATAGGTTACTGTAATAAATGAAAAAGACAAGGGTCTCTCCCATACACCCAACATATAATAATGAAATTGACATAGTAACTATCATAAACATTCTCCTTTGGAAAGGAGAAACTAAGAGACATTCATCAGACACTGCTGTTTTGGCATTTCTGAAACTCCAAAAAAGATTTTTTGAAGGGGGCTGTTCTTCCTTCACGGGTCCTGATTTCACTCCCTGGAAGGAATTCCCTTCTCCCTGGCTTCAGTCTCATTGGGATTCTTTCTTTTTATATAAACAGATCCCTTTTAGGTCATCTCTAGTGGACAAATGGGAATATGGCTCCCTTCTCAGCCTTCCTAGTGGATGGTTAGGGATCAATGATTTCAAACAATTGCAGCTATTTTCCTGCACAGGCTTGAGGTTTCTTTAGCAATGTAATGTTCTTAAAATCATAAGAGATTCTTGCTTATTTTGATGATAGTTATTTCTGTATGCCAACAGATACACCCATATATCTTTTTCTTTCAATCTCATAACTTCCTCTCCTGAATGAATGGGATATTTTGGGTTTATCCGCTTTGAAGGAGAAAACCTGTATTTTATTTCCTTCAGTCATTTGTCCAAATACATGGACCTACTGCCTGCCACAACTTTACTTTGATATACTTTCATGCATTAAGAGTTTTACTAGTGCGTATAACAGCTATATCCCCAGCACAAAGCTAAATTTAAATCAAATATATGTTGTTAAAATATTTGTTACTTTTAACTTTTACTTTTGGGGCTTGAGAAGGAGTTTTTAAATCTTAAAGTCCCTGAGTTTATAGACTTTATTATCTTTCACTATTGATTGCAAACTGACCATTTTTATTTTTCTGATCTTAGCTCATTCTTACAATACTTTACCAAACATAGTCAGCAAAAAGCAAGGCAGAGTACAACATTTACTTTACCAATGTCTTCCCATGGGGCTCAAAGTTCACTAAATGTATGATCTGCTTCCATAATTACTAAAAGCAACAATATCACTGAATGTTTCATCAAACCATGATGTGGTTCCCCATGTCCTCAGTCCTTGATATAGTTTCTGTATGGCCATTTTCAAGCCCATATAACCAGTGCCAAATGCTTTCAGATACCAATTACTGTTTTCAATGAGGATAGGTTAGGTTATGCTGTGGTAACAAGCAGGTCACAAATCTCAATGGCTTAAAATAACAAAAGTGTATTTATTATTAATGCTACAGGATTATTTTGATTTGTCTGGAGTTGGTACCCTCACTTCTATTCCCAGACCCAAGCTATCAGAACAGCTGCTATCTGTGGAAAACAGAAACAATTTGGTGGAAGAAAAAGAGATCATATTGAATTGCACACTGGCTCTTAAAATTTCTACTTGAAAGTGACATGTGACATTTTCACATTTTATTGGACAAAGCAAGTTATATGACTACATCTGAAAGAAGCAAGGAAATACAATTCTAGCCTATTGCATTAAAAAGTTCTGAAATATGAAGAACTAGCACTAAATAAACTTTGAAGTTTCTATCTTATTGATAATTAGATAATAAATTTCTAGTATTTTTATAATTTTAAGGTAAAAACATTCTATGAAAATAAATATTTTTATATAATTTCAGAGTTGACAAAGATGTAAAACTAAGGATTCATAGAAAAACATATTCAAAAATCTTATTACATAACATTTAAAAAAACTGGTAAGATACAAAAGAAGAGACTATAAACAAAAATGAGAAGGCAAATAACTGATGTATAATTATCTGTAACTCATTTTACAGAAAGAGAGAGAATTCCATTCATGGAGAAAAAGTTCTTACAAATCAATTAAATCATGCTATGACCCAGTAAAAAACTTGGGTAAGGCATACAAACCCAGAAAAGAAAGTGTAAATGGTTCTTAAGCATGTTAATAATAATATCCATAATAAGATAAATGTAACTAACTACAATGAGATACCAATTATCGACATATCGAGTTGGAAAAATGAGAATGACAATGCACTAGTTTTAAGAGAAAGATATAGTGGTGAATAAGGAAGTTTCATCTATTACGGATGGGAAGGTAAATAACTACAACACCTTTGAATAAAACTGAGACATTTATTAAAGTTAAACATGTGAATATCTTTGGATTCAACCTTTCCATTTGTAGGCATTGACATTACAGATAAGTTGTGAGCAGTCATACATAGTAGCAGACATGAATTGCAATATTTTCTGTAGTAGGAATTGAAAAACAACAGGAATACCCATGAATACTGGAAACTTATTAAATAATTCTTAGTACATACATATAGTTGAATATTATGCAGTTGTTCCATTGGCATTAATATAGATATATCTCCAAGATATTCTGACTCAAAAAATAAAAGCAAGGTATGACATACCACTGCTACTATGAAAACAAGAATATAAACAGATCCGAACACAGAAAGTAACAATGGTTGCCTTGAAACATAAGTGGATCTCTGGTGATGGAAAAATAAAGATTTTTGTAAGATTTGTTGAAACTTTTGCATTTTATGCCAGATGCATTACCCATTCTGAAATAAATGAATTGACAAAAATTATTTTGAAGTCAATTTAAATTGACAACTATTTCTCTTCAAATAGCTTTGTGATGATATTGAACTTTTTGCTGGGCAAATTACATTTAGTTTTAATGAATGTAATTTAGCAATAGGGAGCTGATAAATATTATTTATAACAACATTTGGTTTCAATTGCCCTACATATTTTAAAACTCATGTCTGCAGACACAAGACATCTCAGAATGACAATATTGAATTCTACTAAACTAAGGTACTTACATGCAAATTCACTAGTTTTTAATATCCTCAAAATACAAAATCTCTGTAAATTAAACAAAACCTGTTTTTAATTAAATACATCAATATACCTTTTCTCTTTCCTCACCGTTTGTTTTCATATGTTAATGTTAGTTGCAATACAATTACTCCTACTTTTGCTTTTTTTTAGTTTATTTAACTTTTATGTGTTCTTCCTAACCAGGATTATTTATTTAATTTTATTTTAACTTAATTTTTGTTTTTTAATTGCTCTAGAAGTCATATATTTTGAGACAAACAAGCAGTTTTTATTCCTAACCACTGCTTGGTTACCCGTAAAGCCTGAGTGTAAACAGCAGATTCATATAACAACCAGATATTCAGGTTAGCAAATGCTGATATGAATTCATCATAAGCTTTTGCTGTATACATTGTAGGAATATACAGAACAAAAAGTAGTGCAAAGAAAGTTATTAGTCTTGATAAAATTTAGAAAAAAATGAAAATAGCAAAGAGGTAAAACAAAGAATTCTGTTCTACAATTATTAAATAAAAATGCAATTAGCTTTATACATTCTTTGCAAGTACATAAAAATAGACCTGTAGATAATCAGTTGGGATATTTTATCATATATATAAGATAATTTCAGAAAGCTTCCTTTTCTGTTTTCACTAATATAAATAATAAATTTTCTATAATAAGATTGTGAGATAATATGAATAGTATAAAATGGTAAATATTTATCAAAGAGTTATTTATATTTGTAAACTTAAAAGAGAATTGATCCAAAGCTCACTTGTAGGAAAGAATAGTTGGAAAATTATAACTAGAATATGTTTATAGTTCTAGATGAGAAATAGTCATTTGTTTATTTGTTTTATACTTTTATGTTATTATTTAAAGATAGCAACAGACTCCACTCTTGATAACAGTATAAGGTGTATAAAATTTTCACTCATCTGTGCAAGTAAATTCAAGCATATTATTTGATAAACAATAAATATATTCTTTAAGATAAAATACAGTTTCAGCAAACAAACCAACAAAATGTCTCAACACCATTTATTTATTCTTTTTTAAATTTTTTATTAAGGTATTATTGATACACACTCTTATGACGGTTTCACATGAAAAAACAATGTGGTTACTACATTTACCCATATTATCAAGTCCCCACCCACATCCCAATGCAGTCACTGTCCATCAGTGTGCTAAGATGCAACAGATTCAATATTTGCCTTCTCTGTGCAACATTGTTTTCCCCGTGATCCCTCACACCATGTGTACAAAACATAATAACCTTCAATCCTCATATCTTCACTCCCCACCCTCCCTCCCACACCCCTCCCCTTTGGTAACCACTGGTCCCTTCTTGACATCTGTGAGTCTGCTGCTGTTTGGTTCCTTCAGTTTTGCTTTGTTGTAATACTCCACAAACGAGGGAAGTCATTTGGCACTTGTGTTTCTCCACCTGGCTTATTTCGCTGAGCATAATATTCTCCAGCTCCATCCATGTTGTTGCAAATAGTAGGATTTGGTTCTTTCTTATGGCTGAATAGTATTCCATTGGGTATATGTACCACACCTTCTTTATCCATTCATCTACTTATGGACACTTAGGTTGGTCCCATATCTTGGCTATTGTAAATAGTACTGTGATAAATATAGGGATACATATGTCTTTTTGAATCTGAGAACTGGTATTCTTTGGGTAAATTCCAAGGAGTGGGATTCCTGGGTCAAATGGTATTTCTATATTTAGTTTTGTTAGGAACCTCCACACTGCTTTCCACAATGGTTGAACTAGTTTACATTCCCACCAGCAGTGTAAGAAGGCTCCCCTTTCTCCACATTCTTGCCAGCATTTGTTGTTCTTAGTCTTTTCAACGCTGGCCATCCTTACTGGTGTGAGGTGTTATATCAGTGTGGTTTTAACTTGCATTTCCCTGATGATTAGTGATGTGGAGCATTTTTTCATGTGTCTGTTGGCCATCTGAATTTCTTCTTTGGAGAACTATTTCTTCATATCGTCTGCCCATATTTTAATTGGGTTATTTGGTTTTTGGGTGTTGAGGAGTGTGAGTTCTTTATATATTTTGGATGTTAACCCCCTGTCGGATATGTCATTTACAAATATATTCTCCCATACTATAGGATGCCTTTTCATTCTGTTGATGGTGTCCTTTGCCATACAGAAGCTTTTGTTTGATGTAGTTCCATGAGTTCGTTTTTGCTTTTGTTTCCCTTGCTCGAGGAGATGTGTTTAGGAAGAAGTTGCTCATGTTATATTCAAGAGATTTTTGCCTATGTTGTCCTCTAAGATTTTATGGTTTCATGACTTACATTCAGGTCTTTGATCCATTTTGAGTTTACTTTTGTTTATGGGGTTAAATAATGATCCAATTTCATTCTCTTGCATGTAGCTATCCAGTTATGCCAATACCAGTTGTTGAAGAGGCTGTCATTTCCCCATTGTATGTCCATGGCTCCTTTATCGTATATTAATTGGCCATATATGTGTGTGTTTATATTTGGGCTCTCTTGTCTTTTCCATTGGCCTGTGGTTCTGTACTTGTTCCAGTACCAAATTGTCTTGATTACTGTGGCTTTGCAGTAGAGCTTCAATTTGGGGAATGTAATCTCCCCAGCTTTATTCTTCCTTCTCAGGATAGCTTTGGCTATTCCAGGTCTTTCGTGGTTAAATTTTAGAATAATTTGCTGCAGTTCATTGAAGAACACTGTTGTTATTTTGACAGGAGTTGCATTGTATCTCTAGATTGTTTTAGGCAGGATGGCCATTTGACAATATTAATTCTCCCTACCCATGAGCACAGGATGTGTTTTCATTTATTGGTATCTTCTTGAATTTCTCTCATGAGTATCTTGTAGTTTTCAGAGTTTAGGTCTTTTGCTTCCTTGTTTAGGTTTATTCTCAGGTATTTTATTCTTTTTGATGCAATCGTGAATGGAATTATTTTCCTGATTTCTCTTTCTGCTAATTCATCATTAGTGTATAGAAATGCAACAGATTTCTGTGTACTAATTTGTATCTGGCAACTTTGCTGAATTAAGTTATTATATCTAGTAGTTTTGGAGTGAATTCTTTAGGGTTTTTATGTACAATATGAAGTCTTCTGCAAACAGGGACAGTTTAACTTCTTCCTTGACAATCTGGATGTCTTTTATTTCTTTGTGCTGTCTGATTGGTGTGGCTAGGACCTCCAGAACTATGTTGAATAAAAGTGGGGAGAATGGGAATCCTTGTCTTGTTTCCGATCTTAAAGGAAAAGCTTTCAGCTTCTTGCTGTTCAGTATGATGTTGGCTGTGGGTATGTCATATATGGCCTTTATTATTGAGGTACTTCCCCTCTATATCCATTTTGTTGAGAGTTTATATCATAAACAGATGTTGAATTTTATCAAATCCTTTTTCAGCATCTATGGAGATGATCATGTGGTTTTTGTTCTTCTTTTTGTTGATGTGGTGGATAATGATGATGGATTTTTGAATTTTCTACCATCCTTACATCCCTGGAATAAATCCAACTTAATAATCATGGATGATCTTTTAGATGTATTTTTGAATTCCATTTGCTAATATTTTGTTGAGTATTTTTGCATCTATGTTTATCAGGGATATTGGTCTGTAATTTTCTTTTTGTGGTGTCTTTGCCTGGCTTTGGTATTAGAGTGATGCTAGCCTCATAGAATGAGTTTGGGAGTATTCCCTCTTCTTCTACTTTTTGGAAAGCTTTAAGGAGGATGGGTATTAGGTATTCACTTAATGTTTGATAAAATTCATAAGTGAAGCCATCTGCTCCAGGGGTTTTTTCTTAGGTAGGTTTTTTATTACCAATCCAATTTTGTTGCTGGTAATTGGTCTGTTCAAATTTTCTGTTTCTTCCTGGGTCTGCCTTGAAAGGTTGTATTTTTCTAGAAAGGTATTCATTTCTTCTAGGTTATACAGTTTGTTGGCATGTAACTTTTTATAGTATTTTCTAATAATTCTCTTTTATTTTTGTGGTGTCCATAGTGACTTTTCCTTTCTCATTTCTGATTTTGTCTATGTGTGTAGACTCTTTTTTTCTTGATTAGTCTGGCTAGGGATTTATCCATTTTGTTTATTTTCTTGAAGAACCATCTCTTACTTTCATTGTTTCTTTCTGTTGTTTTATTTTTCTTGATTTTATTTATTTCTACTCTAATCTTTATTACGCCCTTCCTTCTACTGACTTTGGGCCTCATTTGTTCTTCTTTTTCTAGTTTCATTAATTGTGAGTTTAGACTGCTGATATGGCATTGTTCTTCTTTCCTGAGGTAGGCGTGTATTGCAATATACTTTCCTCTGAGCACAGCCTTCACTGTGTCCTACAGATTTTTGAGGTGTTGATATAATGTCTTTTGTCTCCATATGTTGCTTGATTTCTGTTTTCTGTTTTTATTTGGTCATTGATCCATTGATTATTTAGGAGAATGTTGTGAAGCCTCCATGTGTTTATAGGATTTTTCATTTTCTTTGCATAATTTATTTCTAGCTTCATACCTTTGTGGTCTGAGAAACTGGTTGGTATAATTTCAACCTTTTTGAATTTACTGAGGCTTTTTTTTGTGGCCTAGGATATGATCTATTCTTGGAAATGTTCCATGTACACTTGAGAAGAATGTGTATTCTGCTGCTTTTTGGTGTAGAGTTCTGCAGATATGTGTTAGGTCCATCAGTTCTAATGTGGTCTTTGGAGCCTCTGTCTCCTTACTTATTTTCTTTCTGGTTGATCTGTCCTTCAGAGTGAGTGGAGTGGTGAAGTCTCCTAGAATGAATGCATTGCATTCTATTTCCCCTTTTAATACTGTTAGTATTTGTTTCACATATGTAGGTGCTCCTGTGTTGGGAGCATAGATTTTTATAATGGTTATATCTTCTTGTTGGATTGACCACTTTATCATTATGTAATGCTTTTCTTTGTCTCTTGTGACTTTCTTTGTTTTGAAGTCTATTTTGTCTGATACAAGTACTGCAACTCCTGCTTTTTTCTCCCTATTAGTTGCATGAAATATCTTTTCCCATCCCTTCAGTTTTAGTTTGTGTATGTGTTTGGGTTTGAAGTGAGTCTCTTGTATGCAGCATATAGATGGGTCTTGTTTCTTTATCCATTCAGTGACACTATGTCTTTTGATTAGTGCATTCAGACCATTTACATTTAGCGTGGTTATCATTAGGAATGTACTTACTGCCATTGCCGGCTTTAGATTCATAGTTACCCAAGGTTCAAGGTTAACTTCCTTACTATCTAAGAGTCTACATTAACTCACTTACTATGCTATTACAAACACAATCTAAAAGTTCTTTTTTCTCCTCCTTTTTCTTCCTCCTCCATTCTTCATATATTAGGTATCATATTTTGTACTCTTTGTCTATCCCTTGATTGACTTTGGGGCAATTGATTTAATTTTGCATTTGATTAAAATTAGGTCTTCTACTTTCTTTACTGTGGTTTTACTACCTCTGGGGACAGCTATTAACCCTTAAGAACACTTCCATCTATAGAAATCCCTTCAAAATACACTGTAGTGATCATTTGTGGGAGGTAAATTCTCTCAACTTTTGCTTATCTGGAAATTGTTTAATCCCTCCTTCAAATTTAAATGATAATCTTGCCAGATAAACTATTCTTGGTTTGAGGCTCTTCTGCTTCATTGCCTTAAATATATCATGCCACTCCTTTTTGGCCTGTAAGGTTCCTGTTGAGAAGTCTGATGATAGCCTGATGGGTTTTCCTTTGTATGTGATGTTATTTTTCTCTCTAGTTTCTTTTAATAGTCTTCCTTTATCCTTGATCTTTGCAATTTTAATTATTATATGGCTTGATGTTGTCTTCCTTGGGTCCCTTGTGTTGGGAGATCTGTGTACCTCTATGACCTGAGAGTATATCTTCTTCCCCAGATTGGGAAATTTTCAGCAATTACCTCCTCAATGACACTTTCTATCCCTTTTTCTCTCTCTTCTTCTTCTGGAATCCCTATAATGCAAATATTGTTCTGTTTGGATTGGTCACACAGTTCTCTCAATATTATTTCATTCTTAAATATCCTTTTTTCTATCTGTGCCTCAGCTCCTTTGTATTCCTCTTCTCTAATTTATATTTCATTTATCATCTCCTCCACCACATGTAATCTGCTTTTAAAGCCTTCTATTGTACTGTGTTCCATAATGATTGGATCTCCGACCAGAATTCATTCCTGAGTTCTTGAATATTTTTCTGTACCTCCATGAGCATGTTAATTATTTTTATTTTGAAATCTCTTTCAGGAAGATTCATGAGATCATTTTCATTTGAATCTTTCTCTTGGGTACTCATAATTTAGCTTTGAATCACGTACGTTTGATGTTTCATATTTGTATGTGCCCAGAAGCTCTACTCTCAGGAGCTGCTCAGCCTCTGGAGCAATCCAGGGGTCACAGGAGAGTGGTATTGGTGCCTGGAGGGAGGAAAGAGCTGTTTTCTGCTTCCCAGCTGCTATGCCTGTCTCCGCTGCCAGAACTAGTGGGCTGAGCACACAAGTATAAGCCTCTGTGCTTTGTGTTTATAGCTGCTGTAGGTGGGGCTTCCCTCTGGCTGACCTAATGCCAGGGTAGGTTTGCCAGTTTATAATCCAGGTGGGGCTGGCCAGGAAGAAGGTGCAGCAGGCTGTGTATCACGGAGGAGTATTTTGGACCTGAGTAGTCAGCTAGGGGCTGGAGGGCCTGAAGATTGTGAAAGTTCCAATCCTGCTGGGTGGAGTACACCTGGACAATTTTGTCTACCTGTCCTTTCTCCTGAGCAGTAAGCTCTGTGCAATCCTTGCCCCTTTAGCAGCCCTCTCGCTGTCAGGAAATCTCTCTAACTGCCCACTTTTCTTTTGTCCCAGAGCAGCCAGATATGGACCCCTGCTTTCGACAAGCAGCTGGAATCTCAGTCTCTCCATATATTCTGCCTGCCTTAGCTTTCCAACCCCCCTAATCCTGAGAGCACCATGAAATGTAGGTTTGTGCTCCCAGAGCAGAACTCCAGAGCTAAGTGTTTAGCAGTCCCAGGCCTCCACTCCCTTCCTACTCCATTTCTCTTCATCTAGTTTGTGAGCTGGGGTGGGGGAAGGGCTTGGGTCCCGCTGGGCCATGGCCTTGGTACGTTACCCTGTTCCATGAGGTTTATTCTTTTCTCCAGGTGTAAGCAGTCTGGCACAGCCCTCTTTACTATTGCTCTTTCAGGATTAGTTGTATTAATTATATTTTTATATTATATGCAGTTTTAGGAGGATGCCTCTGTCTCATCTCTCATGCCACCATCTTTAATCCAGTCCCCTCATGTATTTCAACTTATCCATAATTTAATGAATTTTAACTTATTTTCCAGTATTAGTTAATACTGTATGTTTAAATAAATTCTATCTGTATTTGCAGCTGAAAAACCCACAGTAACCTTGTAGAATGCTATAATAATTAGGATACAAATTAAGATGCTATAACAAAGTAAATCTAAACTACAGTGACTTAATGAAGGTGTAAATACATTTTTGTTCCCTCTCACATAAAGGAGTGGGTATGTGATTCAGGGCTGCTGTAGTGGTTCCATCACCCTGCATGCAAAGATTCCATCTTATTGATTTACTGAAATGTGTCTTTTATTTCCAATTTCCAGATGTTTTTCTTCCCACTATGATATCCACATACCAGTTACCAGAAAGGTGGGATAAAAGGATTAAGGCAAAATGTTCTTTCTGTTCCCATTCCATTGGCTAGAACTTATCTACATGTCCATGTCTGGCTGCAAGGTATGTTGAGAAATTCAGTCCTGACTTTGAAATGTATGTGCGCATCTAAAATTCAGGAGGTACGTTGTTAAAAGAGATAATGGATTTAGGGAATGACAGTGTCTAATATATAAATATTGTCTGATTGTCCCATCTCCATCCTTCTACCTGCACCCCCTATTGGTGGTGGTAATTGAAAAAGCTACCAAGATAAATGTTATATTCAGATATAAATAGCCAGAACTGTGCTCCATCTCCCCTTACCCTGCTATGATTTTTGAAGATTCCCTCATTTTAATTGTCTTTTGACCTTGTAGAAGGAAAAGCTAGCACATACAAAATTCTGATGAAGTCATTTTGTGTTTCCTTGGCTTCAAATACGTATGGAAATACTTCTATCTGACAGTACTTGGTTCTGTTCATCTAGCCTGGTTTCTTTGCATTATTTGAGATCTCAAATATACTGAAGATGGAGATTAGGCTCACAGGGGCTGTAGTCAAGTTAATGGATATAAAAGCTCGAGAAAGGAGCAGCAGAGACAGCATGGATAACAGCCTTGAAGAAAGGAAACCCATATTTAGCTCCTGATGAAACACCAGGGGGGGCCTCATGTATTGCCAAAATACTTGAAAGCAAAGCTTTGTATTACAGGAAGAAGATGATGCTTCACTGGCTGAATTAAGGTCTGGTCTTCCTAAAGCTGCATTAAAGTCTTTGACTGGATTTCCCCAGAGTCTGAGCCTGAGTCAAGGATTAGAGTGTCAATGGTTTACTTGTGAGGTATTCTCCAGAAGCACTAGTAGGGAAGTGGAGAAATGCAACAAGGAAGGTAAGTTGACAAGTAGAAGATTCTCAAGCAAAGCACTATATTATGGAATGCAGAGAGGCAGTAGATTCCACAAGCACTTCTGATTCCCACACTCTTGGGAAGAGTTGGCTCTGACCCGCAGAGGAGTCTGTCTGGCAAGGAGTTAGATGCTGGCAACTGGAAGTAAGCCTAGTGTGCATACTGGGCTAAGCCTGTGGTAATATAAGTACATCATGCAACTATGGTGCAAGAGAACTTGGTATCTTCTTTAGTATGTACAGTTGAGAGTACAATTGAAAATATTTAGTGTATGTAAAAATCTTTCAGTGATTGAGACTCTTTCAGACAATTATAAAAATAATGAAAACTACTACTTTTTTTATTAACTTCTCTGCAGCTCCTATAATTGCTAAGCGTTTCTCATATTTTTATAATTTGTTTTAAAAAAAGAGAAACTGAAAGACCAAGGAACAAACAAACTAACTAACAGACTTCTAACATTTTCTCAAAGTTTTAATTCCAAAGACGTTTTGCTGGGATGGTCCTGGGATTAGGAATAAAAAAATATTAATATAGTGTTCCTTTCATCTTGGAGGTTCAGTTTAGTGCAGTAAAGTGTATTGAAGTAGCTATCTTTGGGCTCCATTTATAAAATTCTACAAAGTTACATTAGAGATTTGGGCAATTCTGGTATTTATCTAGTGAATTTCTAAACTCAATAAAAATATCATATATGGTATGTTCTCCATATTGTTGGTTTATTTGCTTGGCAAACTTTGAAGATTTGATGAAATGTAATTTTTTAGAATAGGTCTTCCATGTTGTTTAACAAGAAATCTTCATCTGTACAGTAACCTTTGTTAATGAATTAAGGAAAATATCTTTCTCAAACACTATCAAATATAAAAAGACAGGTTAAGTCAGCTGCTCTGTGGCCTGCACCTGCCGGGAGCAACAGGGACATCGCTGGGTGACCCAGAAGCTGGCCAGCAGATTCTATGAGTTTTGAAGATGTAGCTATAAACTTCAGCCTGGAGGAGGGGACACTGATGGATCCTTCTCAGAAGAAATTTTACAGATATGTGATACGGGAAACACTGAGGAACCTGGCTTCAATAGGGAAAAAATGGAAAGACTGTAGCATTGAAGATCAGTACAAAAAGCAGGGAAGAAGTCAGAAAAGTCGTATAGTAGAGAGACTCCATGAAAGTAAAGAAAGTAGTCAACATGGAGAAAATTTCAGCCAGATTCCAAATCATGATTTAAACAAGAAAACTTCTGAAGTAGTAAAACCATGGGAGTGCAGTATGTGTGGAAAAGTCTTCATGCAGCATTCATCCCTTAATAGGCACAAAAGATCTCACACTTTGCCCAAACCATACAAGTATCAAGAATATGGAAATAAGCCTTCTAAGTGTAAGTAATGTGGGAAAGCCTTCAGTTATCTCTAGCCTTTTCAAAAACATGAAAGAAATCACAGTATAGAGAAATCCTACAAATGTAAGGAATGTAGGAAATCTTTAAGGTATTGCCAATCTGTTAGAAAAGAGGAAGTTTATCACCTCTCTATCCTTTCACTTTCATGCAGCCCACACACCCCTCCCTTGTGGCAACCATGAGTCCATTATCTGTGTTTCCAAGTCTATTTCTGTTTTGTTTTGTTTTGTTTTTCATATTCCACATATCAATGAAATCATATGGCATTTGTCTTTTCTGTCTGGCTAATGTCACTTAGCATAATATCTTCTAGGTGCATCCATGTTGTTGCAAATGGCAATATTTCATTCTTTCTTATGGCTGAGTAATTTTCCATTGCATATATATATCACACCTTCTTTATCTATACACCTAATGATGGACTGTTAGGTTGTGTCCATATCTTAGCTGTTATAAATAATGCTACAATAAACATGTATCTTTTCAAATTAGTGATTCTTTTCTTCAGGTCAATTCCCAATGGACCTCTATTTTTATTTTTTCCATAATAGCAGCAACAATTTACATTCCCACCAACAGTGTATGAAGGGTCCTTTCTCTCCACATCCTTGCCAAGCCTTGTCATTTCTTGTTTTTGTTTTTGTTTTATATTAGCCAGCCTGACTGGGATGAGATGATATCTCATTGTGGTTTTGATTTGCATTTCCTGATAATTAGTGACACTGAGCATCTTTTCATGCATCTGTTGACCATCAGTATGTCTTAGTCATGGGGATGAGAGTCCTGAACAGGTATAGTATAAGTATAGCCAATACTATTGTAATGTCTTTCTATGTTGACAGGTGGTAACTATACTCATGGTGAATATTTAGTAATGTATATAACTACCAGATCACTATATTGTACATCTAAAACCAATATAATATTATATATCAATGATATTTCAATCAAAAAATTAAAATTAAAACAAAAATTATGCAACTATTGGGATGAAATTTGGTTAAAAATACAAATAAAGCAAAACCAACCTAATAAATAAATATATAATAAATAAGTAAATCAATAAAGAAAAGTATGCCACTGAAGCCTTTTGCTTTTACACACATACATCTGGTATTTTCCTTGAATTACGTATATAATTGGTCATTATCAGGTTAGTCATTATCTAAGAAAGTCTCCATTATAATAATCAGTTTGGTCTTGATAATAAAAATGTCATTATTATATAGGACCAACTTGTATTGAAAAGTAGTATATAACCAAATGACCTTTTTTCAATTATAGCTTTTACTTATGTACTTAATATGAATATGTTTTTGTAGCTCGTTGCTTTCTATGACTTCAACAAGGATTTGTTTCATTTATCCTTTGAAGAACAACTTCCATTCACTCTTTTGAATATTGTCTGTGGGAGAGAATTTTTCAGAGTTTCTGTATATCTAAAAAGTCCTTATTTCATTCTAACATTTGGATAATGTTTTTTTCACAAAAGTTTAGATGCAAACTTATGCTACCCTAGTATTTTTAAGATTATAGCACTGTTTTCTTGCAAATGATGTACTTAATTATGAGCAATTTGGCATTCACATTGATTGAAAGCAATATATGTTCTCTCCCTGATAACCTTGAGAATTTATCTTTAACCTTGATGTTCACAAGAGACTGTGTAGCTTAGATCTGAACTTCTACTATAGCATGTTCTGCCCAACATCAGACATCCCATCTGAGTAACTTGTTTCTCTGTGCATTTCTGGAATATTTCACTCAATATTTTTAAAAAATACTGCCCATTTCTATTGTCTTTATTGTCTCATTCTGGAACTTCAAGTGGTTGAACATTGGCATTTCTCTATGTTATTTAATTCTTTTTTATATTTATGTTTTTATGCTATGTTCTTGAAGGTTTTCTTAATTCAACTTTTCAGTTCACTCATCTTCTGTCCAGCTATATTAGTCTGTTGTTTATTCCATTAGTTTTGTTGTTAGAACCTTTTTATTTTGTAATATATAACACATAGTACAGAAAACCTATAAGTATTTGTAATTTTTAAAAATACATTGAATACATGATACACTTAAAATTCCACTTAAGAAAGAGTATTGTAATAGTTTCTTTGGGGTCCTCTTGTTTAAACATAAAGTTACTTCCACATATATGTAGTTTTATTTCTCTTTGAATTTCAGATAAATATAATAGCTTACTTATTCTTCTGAGACTTGCCTCTTTATTCATTCTTTTTTATGTATTTTATTTTATGAAATCACAAGTATTTATTCACTTGTTTATTCTAACATTGAAAGCTGCACTAGTTATTTTGTTTTTATGAATAATGTTGCTATAAGCATTCTTGACTATTTCTACAGCAGCACACATATAAGAGTTTCCCAGTACAGTGAACCAGAATTAGAAGAGTGGAATTCCTGATTTGTCAGGTATGTACTTTGCCATATTTGCTAGACATTTCCAGAGAAGTTTCTAAAAGGATTGTCCCTATTTAAACTTCTGCTAGTACTATACATATAGTACAGTCATATAGACATATTCTATAGTCTTACAAACATGTATTTTCCAATGTTTAAATTGTGTTAGCAAGACGTGTTTGTGTGTGTGTGTGTCTGTGTGTGTATTTGTTTATGTGTTTTGGACATATACTTTCCATGTTTTGTTTTGATTTACCTCATTATCAAAGCAATTGCACCTTTCATAATTATATAGGACTTTTCCTTTTGTTTCTTCTGGAAACATCTTTTTTCTAGTCTTTTGCCCAATATTCTGTGGAATTGTTTGTTGGTGTCTTTCCTATTTTTGGTGGGATAATTTTTATAGTCTGGATACTTTATTATATTTGTTTTGGGTATTTTTACCTTCTTTATGTTGCTGTTTTATAAGGTTCAAATTTTAATGTTAATAAAGATGAGTTTATAAATGTTTTATTTTATGATTCATGTTGTATCTTAAGAAAAATTTGCTACTTTCATAAAAAAATTGAAAATATTTTAAGTGGAAAATGTGTTTAACATATCTAACCTACTGAATTTCATAGCTTAGTCTCACCTATCTTAAATATTCTTAGAACACTTAGATTAGCTTAAAGTTGGGCAAAATCTTTTTGGGAGCTTAGGCTCACAGCCACCGAGCATGTTGAGAGAGGATCATACAGCACATCATTAGCCTGGGAAAAGACCAAAGATTGAAGGATGATTTCTGCTGAATGTGTGTCACTTTTACAAGATTGTAAAGTTGAAAAATTGAGCCATTGTAAGACAGGGACCATCTGTATGTCTTTCCATTTTTTCCCCTGAATTTAAAACTTAAATCTGTCTTAGCCAAGTATATCTTTCATCTATATGAAATTGATTTGGCATATGTGAGCTTTAATTATTTTATATTTCATATTATGCTGCTTCCTTAATAACATCTTGGTATGTGCTTAGTTATTAGCCTTTCCAAACAGGTTTTACTTTCAGCTTGACAAAATCCAAATTTATTGGGATATGTGTTTAATATACAGGTCAGTCTAGGATTGAGCTCTTTCTATACTGATATCTTTCTATATTAGATCATCTTACTCAAGAACATGGTATATCTCTACACTTATTTCCTTAAATTCTTTCAAAAAAGTTTATCTCTAATTAATTTACATTTTAAATAATTTACTTTTTAAAGAGTTCTTAGGTTTTTTTCCTTTGTTAACGTATAATATTTATATTTAAAAAATGTATTTTTTGTAATTAAGGTATCATTGAAATATAATCTTATGGAGGTTTCACATGAACAACATTGTGGTTTCAGCATTCACCCATATTGTCAAGGCTCCCCCGACCCCATTGCAATCACTATCCATCAGCGTAGTAAGATGATATGGAATCATTACTTGTCTTCTCTGTACTATACTTCCTTCCCAATGACCTACCTATGCTGTGTGGTAATTATAATGCCCCTTAATCCCCTTCTCTCTCCCTCCTCACCCAACCTCCCCACCCCTTCCCTTTGGTAACCACTAGTTACTTCTTGGAGTTGTGAGTCTGCTGCTGTTTGGTTCCTTTAGTTTTGTTTGGTTGTTATACTCTACAAATGAGTGAAGTCATTTGGTACTTGTCTTTCTCCACCTGGCTTATAAAAAATGTGAGTATCTTAACCATAAATTTTGATAAAATTTACAGACTGTACATGTTCACATACAGACTCCCAATCAAGAAACAGACCTCAACCAGCACCAAAAAAGCCCTGTGCAAATTCCTTCTAATAATAACCTTTCCAAAGTAAAATTAATTCTCTTAATTCTAAGAATATAAATTAGTTTTTTCTTTTTTGTATCTTACAGAAATGGACTAGATGGTATGTTTAAAATTTTTTATTCTAATTGTTATTTATAGACTTCTATAAGCAAACAATTGTTTTTATAAATAGTCATGCAAAATTTTTCTAATTATATTTAAAAATCTATAGATATCTTTAGTATTCTTTTGTAGAATGTCAAATCGTGTACAAAGAAAATCTTGGTCTTTACATTCTATTCCATATTCCAGAAGTAATCAAGCAATCAGTCTTTTTTGTCTTACTGTTTAGTCCATGACCTGCATATATTCAATAGAAACAGTAAAAGTGGGTATCCTTTTTGTTACTCAATTTAAAGAAAATATATTTCACATGTTAGCTTTAGGAATAACTTTCGATGAATGGAAATATGTAATGATCAGGAAATTCTCCTCTAATTCAGGATTGCTATATTTTAAAATCATAAATGAATTTTGAGCCTTCTTGAAAAGTTTCTGCAACTATTGCAATGATCACATTTTTCTGTTAATCTTATCATGTGATAAGTGTAGCTTTGTCATGATTGATTATTTTGGATGCTTTTGTGGATTCACTGCATGAATATTGTATATAGTATTCCAGCATTTTTTTTCCATAATGAAGTTAAAATGTAATTTCCCTTTTTATATGGCTGTAACTCCAGGGGAAAATATTTTCCTAGCCTGGGGCAAAATACCTTTGAACTGAAATCAGTTGAAGTGACAAAATTGGAGAAACCCATTTATTGCCTACAAGCAGTCGTCCGCTTTGGCTCACCCATGTCTCTAGTGACCCAGATGCAGGAAAAGTGGCCCCACCCAACCTCTCCAGTCCAGATATGCCCTTACTCACCCTTGTAATTACCTACTGATACAGATATGGACTACTTCTCTCCACCCCTTGGGAATACCTATTGATAGGGAAATGCACTAAAGCCAGCAAGAAATTCTGGAAATATTGCAATTTTACCCATAGCCCACCCCTCCAGAAATCTCACCTCACAATCTATTTGTTCCCCATCTTCTGCAATGGTCCCCATGGGAGAAAACTGGAGCATTGTGGACTAAAAACATACAATATCAACAGCAATAAAATCATGATAATCCTCAAGCCAGAGGATTCAACTAGGTTCAAAGTCCTATGCAGATTAAGTCCATAGCTTGCCCATTTCACAGGCAGTCAGTAGCTGCACAGGTAGGGACTTCAGAGTAATAAACACACAGCAGCTGCAGCCAGGGGGGCAACCAGACCACAGGGACTGTAGAAGAAAATAACCTTAAAGGTGATAAAATACATGTTTTAATGACACAAGCATAGGCATATCTTGTCCATCAGGAAGGATACATTCAAGAAGAAGGGTCTTGTGATAAGACAGTGGCAAGAATGGTATCTCATTCCCGTCTAGTATATCAGACTTTGACATCCCCACACTGTGGAAGTTACAGATGTAGTCAATGTATAGACCTATGAGAGGTACATGCACTGGCCATAAATATAAATATAAAACTTCCCCATAAGATGCTCTTACCTCCTGGACATATTGGGTACACTACCATGATCTTTAAGGGCCACTCTGTTGTTACTCCAGGAACACAAAGGAGGCCAGATTCCACACCTTTTCACCAAGGTGCAGGAAGGCCACCCATCGCTGGTCCATGTGTTGAAATGTCCAGGGCCATGTCCATTCAACAGTGTCTCCAGGGTTTAATGCAGTTGAGGCTGGTAGCAAGATGGTGCTCTGCTGGCCATATCCTGGATTCAGTAACTGCTCTTTGGTTTGCACATACAGTTGTATAGGAGAGGCAGCAAGGTGTATTAGGATGTCCACAAGGTTCAAGGTTCCTTTTCTGGGCTTCTCAAACATTATAGAACTGTCCGTAAGCAAACTAAACAGCCCCATAGATTATTGGTGTCTGACTTCAGGCTAGATTTGAGCAAACCATTGCACCTCTCTATCATGCCTGCCCCAGTACGGTTATATAGTACAAGAAACTTCCATTTATTCCTAATTGCTGCACCCATTCTTGTAATACATGTCCAATAAAGTGAGTGTCTTGATCACTCTCAATCACCTGTGGCCTGCCATAGACTGCAAAGGGGCACTCTAGGTCCCTTTTGGTGGGCACAACATGCAGGAAAAGCAACCAACAGGCCAGTAGCCATGTCTACACAAGTCATGGCATACTGATATCCTTCTGATATGGGCAGAGGCCCACTATAGTCTATCTGCCACCTGACAAGGGGTAACAGCCCACTTACTATTGTCCCATGTTGCTGCAGGACTCAGTGTAAGCCCATCTTAGAGCACACAAGGCACTCTTTCTGGGCTCTTCTGACTTATTCAAAGGTCAACAGCAAACCCCAAGGACAGCCTATAGCTCACATTGTCTTTTGCTCCACATGCAAGCAACACAGATGTAACTATTGGGCTACATCAGAGGTAGGTTTTCCTTCTAGCCAGCGCACCTGGGCCAGTTCATCTGCTTCAACATTACCTGGAGATGCCAGTGGCAAATGTCCAGTCACATTATATATGGTAACTGTCTTGGTCTGATCAGAGGCCCATAAGTCTTGCCACAGCTCTTGCCCCCCAAAGGAGCTGATGACCAAGCATCCAGTTGGCATGGTACCATGGTGGTAGTTACAGGGTCAAGCCCCAATAGACGGCCCAGCTGTCAGTGCAGACAATTACAGGGGAGGGTTCCTGGGTGATTACGAGCCATACTTCCCACAACTCAGCCCACTGGCTGCTCTTCCCCTCTCCATCCTCCATCCATATTGCCTCAATCTTAGGATGGAAAGCCACAGCCCTCCACTTGGGGGCTCCCCATGAATGGAGCTGTCTGTGTACCAAGCATGTTCAGGTATAGGGGCTTTTCCCTCCTGATAAGGACTCTCAGTTACCAATGGCTCAAGAGCAAGTTTGTCCTGCTTTCCACTGATATATGTTACTGATCCCAATAAAAGCTGGAGCTCTCCACTTAAGAGAAGAGTAGAGAGCTATGTTCCTATAAATATGCACCCCATTTGGCCAGTGTAGATGTTTGTACCACACTATTCTGTGGCATTTGGGTCCAGTCTCATAACCACCCTGTGATGGGATAGGTAATTATTACCTTGGTCTGAGCTGTTCTGGTGACGGGCTCCATAGCCAGCAAGGTATGGTACAGAGTAGCCAGTTG